>NC_059362.1:46408591-46496091 GCF_019703515.2 Myxocyprinus asiaticus | reverse complement strand
GAACAAACCTCAAAACGGCCAAATGGTCAAAACTTTGGCCACGTTAGACTTCAAAATTCAAGCACAGTTGTAATTTTACACATGTACTGAATCAGCTGAATGATAAGAGAAAGAGAAATAGACAGGTATTAAAGGAACAACAGGAGATAAAATCATAAATAGACTGAGAAAAGTAGGGCGAAAGAGATGGCCATGGAGTGACCGAAGACCTGCTCTGTGAATGGAAGCAGTTTGTGTGTGTGAGATAGAAGTCATTTCACACAGATTGCTTTTGGGAGCCATGTGACAAAATCAAACTGAGCTTTCCGAGAAACACTGAAGAAAAACCAGCTCACACAGAGAAACATTATCCAAAACAATTCCCTGAATACTCCCCTCCCTCTGCCATTGGTCAGACAAACAGTTAGTCCCGCCCCAAACCCACACCATTGGTTGAGTCAGACGTTGGCACATCAGACAGCTCAAACAGATTGATACTTTAATAGGAATCACTTTTAAAGGAATAGTTCACCCAAAATGAAAATTAAAATCTCTCAAATATAATTCATGCTTATGCATATTCAAATTTTAAACGTTGTGATTTGTAACAAGGCCTGTGAGAACCAATGGCATTTGGTGGAATTGTATACATTATAATACATTACACATGCCTACATTTATACATGCCTATAACATGATATAACACACATTAAACACATTAGTTGTCGATCATGTGCTTAAATGCATTTTATTCTCTACAGGTCTAACTATGAATAGGTAAGTAGTATAATGTATCATAACTGTAGCTAAAATTGATGATATGACTATGATTATTCTGTTGGATTTAGGAATGCATTATAATGCATAAAGATACACGCCTCAAGTAAAGTGGTTTGGTGTTGCCAAACATTTACAAGATAAAACCATCAAAGAAGATGGAATTTGTTCTGAAGATATAGCAAAATAAAGAAAAAATAGATATGCTGTTTTAAACACACAGCACAAAAGCAGTTCAAAGGGTTAAAAAAAAGTAAATAAGGTAAAAGACGCCTCGTGTGAATCACAGCCGAGCGTCTTGAGTGCTCGAGCACTTTACCAGCAGCATCACACACGGCTTCCACGTGAGATCTCACCGATGCCTCAATAACTATATTTACATATTGCAATAATCAGAGTATAAGGAATAATCAGATTAAGATGTTTACATAATTTGGGCGCACCTCTGCAATCCCAATACATGCTACTAGCCATTACTCTGATTATTTGCTGAAAAATGTGATGTTTTCTTTTATCAATTAATCCGTCTGCAGCACTGGCGCCGGCGCACTTTGGTCGGAGTGGAAGCAATGTGATTAAAGCATTTACATGCTTGTATAAAGTGAATAAATTAGGAGTCCTCCACATATCTTACTGCGATTATCATTACTCTGATTATTAGCACAATCGCAATAAAATAATCGCAGTATTCTGTTTACAAGAGCAACAGTTTAACCCTTCCTTGGTCTTATGGGTCGATTTGACCATTTTGAAATTTTAACACTGATTTACATCCACTTAACTTTAAGTTTTTGGCCTGAAACTTTATGACATCATCCACAGAGGTGATCTGAACCTGGCAATGTCATTTTTTTAAATGTCATGTATTTATACACAAAGGTACAAAAAGTCCCTACTTTACTCTTAAGGGTCAAATTGACCCTTGTTTATGTTCAATTTCAAAAGCCTATAATACAGGCTCTGTTTGTTCTATCTCTCTTATTTTGGTCTAAATCAGTCCACTAGATGGCAGCAAACACACACATACACACACAAAAATCTATCACAACATACAGATCTGAAAATCAAGGGGCACCCCAACATGGTTTGTGACTCCGCCCATAGACATCCAGTCTTTTTTGGGAAGCCCCACCCTTTCCCCATGTTCTGTGGAATATCTCGGCCTCTGAATGGACTACAAAAGTGATCATGGTATTTTGAAAGGAACTTCAGGTTTGAAATGATGTATAACATTTTAGCATCAATATTCAGGAACATATTCAAATGAGGATTTGTTTAAAATACTTTTTTTTTTTTTTTGCTGAACTGCATTTTTTTCTGGACATCTGAGACATAATAGTGGGTTATTTACCCAGCCAAGCTGAGAGACAAGTAAAAATAGACTAATTTTGTAGAAAACAACCTAAGGTATGAGCTGATATAGAGTTTGTGGCTGTTTGGGGTTTACAGACACAGTGATCGGAGCATACATGAGATTTATTTATTTTATTCACAATTTCAATTTGAAACTCTTTTGATGATTATTTGAACAAAATAATCCAATAACTAATCACTAATCACTAATTTGCATTTATTCTCCTTTTTTTTAAAGCGTTTATTTGTTTATTATATCTCATTTGAACTTGTTGAACATTTAATAAACATATAATGAACACTGAATTTACAGTAAAATAAATTTTGAACAAATGAATATATATATATATATATATATATATATATATATATATATATATATATATATATATATATATACAGTATATATATAAATCTTGTGTTTGCATTTGTGTCTGTTGTCAATGAGTGTTTGTGGGTGTCTGTGTGTATGTACTTATGTGTTGTGTGTGTGTATGAAATTTTGAGTATGAGTGTTCTTATATAACATTTTGACTTTTTCTACAATTTTATGGTGAGGCTTAATGAGACTGGATGTCTATGGGCGGAGTTGGGGCTCCCCCTGCCTTTCAGATCTGTATACTGTGATAGATAAAAAAAAATCTTACTAGAATCTTTTTTCTAGTGTTAGTGTTCCTAAACGAACGACTTAAGACCAAAAGTAGAGAGATAGAGCAAACGGAGCCTTTATTACAAGCTTTTGAATCTTTTTTTAACTAGATTTTTGAAGCTGTGTTGGGGCATCCCCTGCCTTTCAGGTCTGTATATTGGAATAGAAGTTGATAGAGAAAAATATATTTTTCCTATTGTTAGCTGGAACCTAGACGAACGATTTAAGACCAAAAGTAGAGAGATAGAGCAAACAGAGCCTTTATTACAAGCTTTTGAAATTGAAAAAAAAAGGGGCAATTTGACCCTTAAGGACAATATAGGGACTTGATCGTTAAGACCAAGGAGGGGTTAATCGCATTATTGCCTTAACTGCATTATAATCACATTATGAGGGTGCATGTAAACATGGCCATTGGCCACTGACGGCTCAAATGATGACTGATGGACAGGACCACAGCTGGAAAAGATTCTGTCTACTGTCCATTTAGTCATTCGCAACAATTTAACTTCCATAATGTGGCTTATTTCAGTGTGAAACAGAATATTCAGTAATTTAAGGCGGGACAAGTTAGGCTGTGATATTATTGGTTAATATAAGTCTTTATTCCCGCCCACAGGGACTCAGTGACATCAGCAGAAAAGAAAAGTTGTTTTAGAGGCAGAACAAGTTAGTACATTAACATTATAACACAAACCTTTTATTATGTTGACTGTAAGAAAGTAAAAATGGTTGATTTTGATGTCATGTATTGAATGTCTTCTGACCTGTGATATATGAGAAGGTCTTCATCAGGGGGGTACGCCAACAGATTCAGTCCGTACGTCTCTTTGACCGGCGGCAGACGCTGCAGCTGCGGCTGATCCTGTAAGGTCAAAGGTCACACACAGTGTATGTGTATAATATAAACCCATAAAAACATAACTTTACAGATCATTATCCACAGTCACACTTGCTGTATTGTAATAGTGTGTGACATCATTAGAAACAATACGTTTCCTTTTCAAGAGTGAAGATGCGCAGATGCACTTATCTATTCTTATAATATGGCGAGTCTGCAATGTTGCTACAAAAATTATTCTCAAACTTGTACTAAACAGTGAAATTATGTAACGAAAATAATTGAACAAGCTCAGAACTGCATTTTGCCAGGCAAGAAACAAGATTATTAGTGCTAGTAATTTAATATTTTTATTTAATTCAATATAATGAAATGAACTCAGAGTCAGTGTTTCCTGCACTGTCGTCACTGAATCCACAACAAAATAAATGATTTTGAAAAGAAATCTTTGCATAATTGCAAGAAAAGACGTCTTTCTATTGTACACAAAAACACAGCGCAATCAGAGTAGTCCGACTCACAAGCAAATGACTCTTTTGAACCGGTTCTTTTATTATTTTGACAAACTCTCCACTGAATGACTCACTGAATCAAAGTGGTTACTGAATCAACATTTCACTCACTTACTCAACTGTGTACTTACTCAAAAAAGATTTGCCAAGTAATTAATTAGTAACCAAGTTTTTTTTGTAATAAATGATTGTAGAGCCGAGGAGGGCGGGGCCGGGCTGGAATGAGACACACCCGGTCCCCAATCAGCCTGATGGGGGCGCGCGAGGGATAAAGGCGGCCGGGGACGACAGTTCGAGAGAGAGAGAATTGCAGGCAGCTGTACTGTGTGTTTTTAGTTGTGTTTTTTGGTTAATAAATTGTTATTTAAGTTGTCAAGCCGGTTCTCGCCTCCTCCTTTCCACGAAACCCCCTTACAATGATATTTTAATTAAACATATTAAAATATAAATACTGAATTTTTGCATTAAAATGTCATTTATTTATTTGATTTTAAACAATGATGGCAAGCTGTTCAGGCCCCAAATAAGCCCCAAATCATGATGCACCCTCCACCGTACTTCACCATTGGGATGATGTTTTCATGTTGGTATGCGGTGCCCTTTTTATGCCACACGTAGTGCTGCTGGTTCTTCCCAAATAATTCTACCTTAGTTTCATCAGTCCACAAAACATTTTCCCAGTAGTGTTGTGGAGTGTCAAGGTGGTCTTTGGAAAACTTTAGGCATGCAGAAATGTTTTTGTTGGAAAGCAGCGGATTCCTTCATGATGGACACCATGTCTGTTTAATGTTTTCCGTATAGTAGACTCATGAACAGAGATGTTAACCAGTTCCAATGATTCCTTCAAGTCTTTATCTGTCACTCTAGGATTCTTCTTTACCTCACTGAGCATTCTGCGGTGTGCCCTTTGAGTCATCTTGGCTGGACGGCCACTTCTAGTGAGAGTACCTATAGTACTAAATCGTCTCCATTTATAGACAGTTTGTCTAACTGTGGACAGATGAATATCTAAACTCTTCGAGATAACTTTGTAACACTTTCCAGCTTTGTACAAAGCATCAGTTCTTGATCGTAGGTCTTCTGGGATCTTTTTTTGTGAGGCATGGTCCACGTCAGTAGATGCTTCTTGTGAATAGCAAACTCAAAATGTTTGAGTGCTTTTTATAAGTCAAAGTAGCTCTAACCCACACCTCCAATCTCATTTTATTAATTGGGTGCCAGGTTTGCCAACTCCTGACATCTTTAACCTAGGGGTTCACATACTTTTTCTACAGCACTGTGAATATTTAATGGTATGTGTTCAATAAAGACATGACAGATTATAATTTTGTATGTGCTGTTAGCATAAGTACATTGTGTTTGTCTATACTTGTGCCTTTTATGACCAATTAATGCAGAAAACTAGCTAATTCCAAAGGGTTCATATACTTTTTATTGTCACTGTAGAAAACACTGCTGCTAAGAGTGATTTTTGTATGTTAACATATTATTTTATATATATTATGATATCTTTTATAATATAGACAGGCAGACAGACATCACTGCCATGTTTAAACATTTTTTGTAATAACTAACTTAAAATAATGAGATAACCCAGTCTACACTATTGTAGTCTATTTGAGCACATTTTATGGGTCCCTAGGGGCCATTTACAAATACTAGATTGTAGCACTCGTCATTACTGACATGTGTCTTTTAAAGTAGCATAAAAGTGAGTCACGTTCTCTCTAAACACATCAAAGATAAAAAGCAATAAAATACAGTGAAATCTCCACTGGAGGGGTTTCACAAAACTACACACTCAAACCCAGTTACATAACAAAAGTTTTGTGTAGTGTGATTATGATCAGTGTTTCCCGCCATGGGGCATGTGGCGTTCCTGGGACTCTCAGAGGAACATTATGCATTTCGTTTTTCACTCGACGCATATTGATTAAACCCAAGATGTGACTAATGCGTTAAAGAGTGACAGCATGCGCCTCAGCCAACACAAACTTACACTGTAATTACAGTGGAGAAGGTAATGAATTTAACGTTTAAATATTTCATGAGTTATAGCATCTTGTTGCGGCCATTGAGTTCATTTATCGCAGTGCATGCACGAGACAAAAGCGTATGTGACACGTGCTCTCAAGGTACGGCCAGCCGGCACTATAACACCCAACCACGGGCTCCAAAATCTCACATATGAAAAATAAAGCTCTGCTTGGGCACAAAATTAGTGTAATCTATGAAAAATGGATGTGGAGTGCACGGTGTGGACGTAGAGTATGATTACGCTCAATTAAGATAGAGACTTGTGTCTGAACAGTGTAGAAGATTGTTTATCAGTTTTATTATGATAAACTGCATGCCAGAATGCAGAAAAATATCTTGCAAGATGTCATGCCAAGGAGATGAACTACTGTGCTAATACCAACTTTCTATATCTTTAGTTGTTGATGTCCAAGGTCGTGCGTCCAATCAAAGCTTCACAGTATTTTGAAGCAAATTAATTCATCACTTAGTAGAAGCTCATCAAATTAGACAAATGTCAACATAGACGGGTTGTGTGACATGAACTCATCCTTAAAAAACATCAACAAGACTACACAAGCCACAATAAATGAAATAATAAAATGCTAAAGAAAAAGAGTCGAATATGACCCCTTATTAGTCATTAGGATGTTTTCAAAAGGCGAAGGGTCATAGACAAATAATGTTATCGGAGATTAGAAATCTTTTAAAATATATATTTTATAAAATATATATTTACATGTGTCCATGTTGGTTTTAAACCTTTTTGAAAAACATTTATAGCATTTTCTACAAAAAATTAAATAAAAAAATTATTTGATGACTTTAAAAATGTCATGTGGTGTAACCAAGTCAAATATATTCAAATACTTTTCTTGCACCTTGAACACATGTGAGTGTACACAACTTAATCATTAATTTGCGGTAGACAAAAATGTATGAATGTTTATTAATTTTTAAGTCACAAATTTCAAGATGTTTTCTTATGGTTACGGAATTTGACCTGGACAAACTGTGCCTTTTCATACAAATGTTAAAATATCTGATATACACAACGTTTGACGGCTCCTGTTTCACTCTCTGTTCAAGCTGACGAGTCAATCAACCTATGGTATGTAAGTTTCACATGTTTATGGCACCATCTAGTGGTTATTTGTGAAATAAAAGTGGTTTCAATGTTTATATCGATCTATTTAAAATGAAAAGTGACTCTTATGTTGGGATAAATGACAGTAAAAGTGACAGTAATGATTATATTGTTACTGATATTTTAAAATGAGTATTTGCTGAATATAAGCAACTTGTGCTTGGTTTGTTTGTTTTTTTATTTTCTCCTCTTTTCTCCCCAATTTGGAATGCCCAATTCCCAATGCGCTCTAAGTCCTCGTGGTGGGGTAGTGAGGACGAATCTCAATTGCCTCCACGTCTGAGACCGTCAATCCACGCATCTTATTACGTGGCATGTGGAGCGCGCTACAGCGGAGACCTAGCACGTGTGGAGGCTCGCGCTATTCTCCGCGGCATCCACGCACAATTCACCACATGCCCCACAGAGAGCGAGAACCACATTATAGCAACCACGAGGAGGTTACACCATGTGACTCTACCCACCCTAGCAACCGGGCCAATTGGTTGCTTAGGAAGCCTGACTGGGCAACTTGTGCTTGGTAAAACTTTTGTATATTATTTTATTGAAAATACCAGTTGAATTCCATGTATCAAACATGATACAACAGGCTTTTGAAGTGTATCTCTCAATCATCATTACATTACATTCGTGCATCACACTGCTTTGAAAATTCTGACAAATACATTTTATAAGTTATATTTAAAGTGTGAACTTATATTTCTGTGTATTTTCATATATGCAGCCAGCTCTGTCATTATAAAGATCTCGTTATTTTACATGAAATATTACCATAAGTTCCTGAGAGCCAGCAAATTTTTTTTTTACAATTTCCCTTTTTTAAATATCAATATAGTGTTTGGTGCATAAAATACATATGAAAAACATTTGTATTGAAAAAAATAATATTTTATTCATATTGTAATTGTACTGTGATAAAAAAGTGCACTTTTTTTTTTATTTTTATTTTTTTTACGATTTCTTTTCATAGTTTGTTTAATGGTACTAAAAACAGTTTCATGTAAAAAAATATATATATATATATATATTCAAATAATATTTTTGTGTGAATTGCATTTTGAATGTATTCTTGAATAACTTGAGTGTCACCCCATTGACCCAACCAGCATTCTCTCATCCTAACATTTAGCATAACTGGACATAAAAGCACATTCATTCACTTACTCACATATGAACCCAATTTAATGCACAGCTGCCTGTGTGTGTGTGTGTGTGTGTGTGTGTGTGTGTGTGTGTACACAGGAAGCTGAAACCTGAGAAACAGATTCGGTGGCACACGTTTCTCCTGCCATGGCAACAGGTCACTATGACACTATGGCAAATAATCAGAGGATTTAGTGAGTACTGCATGAAGCCTTTATAAATTAATCTGTGCATCAGTGTGGACGTCTCACAAGTTTAGTACATACTGATAAATATCCACTACCTTGGTTTATATACTTTTGTCCTAATTTCCTGCTGTAAACATTCCAGTAACACCCAACAATATGCAAACATACTGGTGCACATTTAAACAAATGTTCTACAGATGAATAAATAATCACAAGTAAACACACTGCAAAAATCATTCTTAATCAGTATTTTTATCATACTTTCCTGTAAAAATATCTAAACATCCTTAAAAGAAGATTTTACTTGAATTTACTTGAGAATAAAATATTAAGAGTTGTTTTAGAGAATATATCTTCTTGAATATCTTTCAAAGATTTAAAGTCAAGAATTTTGTAAACTTTGTCAAATCCAGAGACTAATTCTTCCTCAGAAGTGCAACCTGTGAACGGAGACTGACATAAACGTGCACCCTGACTCCTAGAATTTACATAAAACCAGCCAATCAGAAAGAAGCTTACCGTTTTGACAAATTTCTTGCCATTTTTGCAGGTAATATGCATCAGAAGGTTAACTCAAGGTAATGAATGACTGTATGTTGCAAACTGAGCTGTAAAACAGATCGAACACAGAAATGCATACACACACACACACACACACACGCACATGCACACAGATGCTACAAATTGAACATGCATGTAAAGCATGTAGTGACAATTTGAGGTACTTACACACATGAAGCAAGCATGTGTCTGTGCAGTACATTGCACATTGTATGTGTGTTCTGCATGGTTTTGATGGCTTTGTATTGCACATTGCACATTATATTTGTCCTATATGTGTACCATGCACATGTCACATGTATGTTACTGTATTTACAACAATTTCCACAGACCCAGATATATTCTATTCTTTCCTATTAAATTAAAGCTGCTGTGGAATGGAATGGTTTTTACTCCCTGAAAAATACTATCTCTGAAATAAATGTCTGGAGATATCTCACGGTCCCTGTGACAGCACTAGACTGTGTAAACAGCGAACAAACTGTGTGTCTGACAACCCTGAGAAGATACACTGTTGCTCTTCTGCTCAGTGTCAGTCTCAAAAGTATCTGTGAAGGGCAGGGTTCTGGTAAAAGGGGGCGTGTCTTATTAGACGACTCAGTCTCGTGGCAGATTCAGAATGGCTTATATCGCTTACAGCACCTTAAGTCTTCAGTTACATACTTAAAGTTAATTTACTATACAGTTTGGTGGACTTTAAAGAGAAAAAAATGGGATGAGATTTCAGAAGATGAAAAGAGATGAGATGAGGAGATGATTTGAAAAGAGAAGAGACGAGATGATAAGAGAAGATCGGAAAAGAGATGAGGAGAAGATTTGAGATAAAAAGAGACGAGAAGGGGAGAAGATCTGACAAGAAGAGAACATTTTTTTTTTGATGAAAACAGATGAGATGTGAAGATTTGAAATGAGAACAGATGAGATGATAAGAGAAGATCTGAGACGAGAAGAGACCAGATGAAAAGAAGATTTGAGATGATATGCAAAGGGATGAGATGAGAAGATTTGAGATAAGGAGAGATTTAAGACAAGAGATGAGAAGAGACAAGATAAGAGCAGATTTGAGATCAAAAGAGACGAGAAGGGGAGAAGATCTGAGACAAGAAGAGAAAAAAAATTTAGATGAAAACAGATGAGATGAGGAGAAGGTTTGAAATGAGATGAGATAAGAGATGAGAAGATTTAAGATGAAAATAGACAAGATGACAAAATATATTTGAGATTAAAGGAGACAAGGTGGGGAAAAGATCTGAAACAAGAGATGAGATGATAAGAGAAGATTTGAGATGATAAGAGATGAGAAGATTTGAGTCAAGAAGAGACAAGATGAAAAGAAGATTTGAGACAATATGCAAAGGGACGAGAGGAGAAGATCTAAGATGAGAAGAAAAGATTTGAGGTGAGGAGAGATTGAAGACGGCACGAGATAAGATCTGAGATGAGAAAAGGCGAGATTAGAAGATCTGAGACGAGAAGAGACAAGATGAGAAAAGATGTGAGGTGAGAAGAAAAGATTTGAGATGAGAAGATATGAGGTGAGAAGATTTAAGAAGAGAAGATTTGAGAAAAAATGAGATGATAAGAAGACTTAAGATGAGAAGAGACAAGATAAGAGAAAATTTGAGATAAGATGAGACAAGATAAGAGAAGATTTGAGATGAGAAGAGATGAGATGAAAAGAGACAACATGAGAAAAGATGTGAGGTGAGAAGAGATGAGAAGAGAAGATTTGAGATGAGAAGGTACGAGGTGAGAAGATTTAAGAAGAGAAGATTTGAGAAAAAATGAGATGATAAGAAGACTTAAGATGAGAAGAGACAAGAGAAGATTTGAGATGAGAAGAGATGAGATGAAAAGAGACATGAGAAAAGATATGAGGCGAGAAGAGATGAGAAGAGAAGATTTGAGTTCAGAAGAGATGAGAAGAGAATATTTGAGACAAAAAGAGACAAGATAAGAAGAAAAGATTTGAGATGAGAAGATACGAGGTGAGATTTAAGAAGAGAAGATTTGAGAAAAAATGAGATAAGAAGACTTAAGATGAGAAGAGACAAGATAAGAGAAAATTTTAGATAAGATGAGATGAGATGAAAATAGAAGATTTAAGATGAGAAGTGATGAGATGAAAAGAGACAACATGAGAAAGATGTGAGGTGAGAAGGGATGAGAAGAGAAGATTTGAGATGAGAAGATACTAGATGAGAAGATTTAAGAAGAGAAGATTTGAGGAAAAAATTAGATAAGTAGACTTAAGATGAGAAGAGACTAGATAAGAGAAGATTTGAGATGAGACAAGATGAAAGAAGATTTGAGATGAGACAAGATGAGATGAAAAGAGACAACATGAGAAAAGATGTGAGGTGAGAAGAGATGAGAAGAGAATATTTGAGACAAAAAGAGACAAGATAAGAGAAGATTTAAGATGAGAAGAGATGAGATGAAAAGAGACAACATGAGAAAAGATGTGAGGCGAGAAGAGATGAGAAGAGAAGATTTGAGACGAAAAGAGACAAGATGAGAAGAAAAGATTTGAGAAATAAAATTAGATGATAAGAAGACAAGATGAGAAGAGACGAGATAAGAGAAGATTTGAGATGAGACAAGATGAAAATAGAAGATTTAAGATAAGTGATGAGATGAAAAGAGACAACATGAGAAAAGATGTGAGGTGAGAAGAGATGAGAAGAGAAGATTTGAGATGAGAAGGTACGAGGTGAGAAGATTTAAGAAGAGAAGATTTGAGAAAAAATGAGATGATAAGAAGACTTAAAATGAGAAGAGACAAGATAAGAGAAAATTTGAGATGAAAAGAGATGAGATGAAAAGAGACAACATGAGAAAAGATGTGAGGCGAGAAGAGATGAGAAGAGAAGATTTGAGTTCAGAAGAGATGAGAAGAGAATATTTGAGACAAAAAGAGACAAGATAAGAAGAAAAGATTTGAGATGAGAAGATTTGAGAAGAGAAGATTTGAGAAAAAATGAGATGAGATGAAAATAGAAGATTTAAGATGAGAAGTGATGAGATGAAAAGAGACAACATGAGAAAGATGTGAGGCGAGAAGAGATGAGAAGAGAAGATTTGAGTTCAGAAGAGATGAGAAGAGAATATTTGAGACAAAAAGAGACAAGATAAGAAGAAAAGATTTGAGATGAGAAGATTTGAGAAGAGAAGATTTGAGAAAAAATGAGATGAGATGAAAATAGAAGATTTAAGATGAGAAGTGATGAGATGAAAAGAGACAACATGAGAAAGATGTGAGGTGAGAAGAGATGAGAAGAGAAGATTTGAGATGAGAAGATTTAAGAAGAGAAGATTTGAGGAAAAAATGAGATAAGAAGACTTAAGATGAGAAGAGACTAGATAAGAGAAGATTTGAGATGAGAAGAGATGAGATGAAAAGAGACAACATGAGAAAAGATGTGAGGTGAGAAGAGATGAGAAGAGAAGATTTGAGATGAGAAGAGAATATTTGAGACAAAAAGAGACAAGATAAGAGAAGATTTGAAATAAGATGAGATGAGATGAAAAGAGAATATCTGAGATGAGAAGAGATGAGATGAAAAAAGACAACATGAGAAAAGATGTGAGGCAAGAAGGGATGAGAAGAGAAGATTTGAGACGAAAAGAGACAAGATGAGAAGAAAAGATTTGCGATGAGACGATCCGAGATGAGAAGGTTTAAGAGAAGAGAAGATTTGAGATGAGATGAGATGAGATGAAAAGAGGAGAATTGAGATGAGATTTAAGACAAGAAGAGACAATATAAAAAGAGAAGATTAAAGATGAAGAGAGACTAGATGAGAAGATTTGAGACAAGATTAAATGAGAAGGGACAAGATGAGAAGATGCGAGAAAAGAAGACAAGTCAAGAGAGATTGAGAAAACTTGAGAAGGAGTGATGAGACGACAAGATGAGAAGTAAAGAGAAGATGGAAGCAGAGAAGTTCTACGACAAGAAACCAGAGAGAGAAGATAGAAGAGAAGATGCGAGACTAGATGAGAAGAGAAGAGCTCCAAACTCCTGTTTTCATATTATTCATTAAAATACTCAAGAGTGCACTCACTCCCTGACTCACTCAAAATTCCTCTCCTTTCATCCCTCCGGTTTTCCCTTCAATTCCTCCTTCAGTGTCTCTCAGGGTAAATAAATCCAAATGGCCTTGTTGGCATGGCAACATGGCAGAAACCTTGAGTCATGCACGTGGGTCGAGGACTAGCGGAGATACAAAAGCCTGCGAGTCTGTGAGAGCTTGTGCTTTAATACATAAGAAAGAGCATCCAATGTGAACCATGCAATATTAAGATATAGTGTGGATCATACATTCATGTCATCCATTCATTCATTTATTGCTGGTATGTGGCATTTAATGTTCATAAACATGCATAAAAAAGATATCATTAATATTTAATGGAAAAACTCCAGAAAGGCCAATGTAATCTATTGCCCTGACCAAAACAAAACTTTAACAATCACTAGACTGATTCCAGAATGACAATTATATTTATGGAGGGATATAATGGACACAATGTAAAAAGTAAATATATCATGCAATAATTAAATACATCATGAAATGCTTCTTTCAATAAATAAAAATACAACAAAAAATGATCAATTAAATAAATACATGTAATGCCTTAAATTTTTTTAAATGCACAATTTATTCTATTGGCGTATGTTGAAGGTAATAAAAATATATATATTTTTTGGAAATTGGAAATATAAATTGGTTGGGATACATTTGAAATCGAAAATCCATAAATTTGAAATCTAAAACATATTGCCCTAAATCTGAACCAAAAAGAGTAGCATAATTCACGAAACATGAACATGATGTATTCCTGTTCAAATTAGCGCACCCGCCTCCCATGCCGGAGATGCCAGTTTGAGTCCCGTATGGAGCGGGTAGAACAAGAGCATCACAATGGTGCCGTGACCCGGATGGGAGTGAGGTTTAGGGGGTGAGTGTAACGGTGGCCAGCTGATAGAGAGCTGTGCAATGTGTATAAACCTCACTCTCCTGACATCAAGAAGTGCACTAGCGACTGACGCCAGAGGCTTTAGCTTCCTTGTTAGCACACCCGCCTCCCATGCCGGAGATTCCAGTTCGAGTCCTGTACGGAGCGGGTAGAACAGGGACAGAACAGCCATGAGGGGAGTGAGGTTTAGAGGGGTGAGTGTAACGGTGGCCAGCTGATAGATAGCTGTGCAATGTGTACAAACTTCACTCTCCTGACCTCAAGAGGTGCACTAGTGACTGATGCTAGGCGCTGTAGCCTTTAGCCTCCTTGTTAGCGCACCCGCCTCCCATACCGGAGACGCCGGTTCGAGTCCCGTACGGAGTGGATAGAACAGGAGCGTAACACTAGGGTATACTTATTCCCCCGCATGCCGTTTACGTCATGCACATTCGGGCACCCTCGCCTTTTAAAGTATATTCTTTTGAACATTAGCACATACGAACACGTTCCACGTGGACTGTTTGCGTGTCTTGAAATATTGGGCTGCACATGCACAGTCCACGCATATTGTAGTGATGATGCAACTGTGCGCGAGACGTACCAGCACACGGAAAACCTTAAGTGAACATCATTCGTACACTACAAATATGTATGTGTTATGGGTATAAAAGAGTGTACTATAAGGGCAATGAATTGTCCGCCATGACTTCAGACAACACTACAAAACTATATATATGCAATAGGGAGCGATTTCGGACACTACTTATGTCATGCTCTCAGAATATTCTTTCTTTTCCTCAGAGTAGAGAACTGTGGAATAACTGGTTGAAATGACAATATTTTCTCAGGTGAAGGTAACATCAGCTAGAGTACTGTGGAGTGAGGGCTCCTCCAGGACATCAAACCCGATTACAGAATCATCACAATCACTGTGGAGAGCTTCATAAAGAACGGATAAAGTCGCATTGTTCACCGAGGGCATATGCGGCCAAGTACATATTCACACAAAACCCCATTAAACAACCTAGACTATCTTTAAAATTACAGGCATAGTCACAGGCATTAAGTCGTAGCCTGACCCTAGACCGTGTGACCTGTCCTGACCCAACCCGACCCAACCATCAAATTTTGAGCCTGAACCCAAAATCACTCACTCACATATAATTTCTTCAAGCAAGTCCATTTTTTGGTAATAGGATGTGTTTTGAGATACCTTTTTCAAAATGTAAGTTGTTTTTAACTTGACACGGTGGCTCACCAAAAACAGGAGACACTGAAAACACAGTGATACGAGGCGCAACGGTCAAAAGACTGTCCGGGTCGGTCCAGTGCTCATTTACATAGAAAAAAACAACTGATGCAAAACACCTCTAACTCCTCTGTTTGTGCATGTCTGAGTAAGAGTGCATGCGTGAAACACATTTTGTTAAAATTAGAAAAATTGTCTGTCAATCAATACATTTGTTAATTGAACTGATTACATGATATGCCGATTAATTAGGCGAATTAATCGCAATTAATCGCATATAAAAATATTTGCTAAGAAAGGCCCTCAAATAACATATAAGGGTTAAATAACTATAAATAGTTATATTTAAATAATTATAAATATAATATATATTATAAATTACATTTAAATGCATAAATTATTGTGGCAGAACAGCAAAGCATTGATAAGACAATGCAAAAAGTGGCTTTAGAAAACAATATATTATTAATTTCCATATTAATATTCCATGAACAGTCTATCATTGGTCTACAGTCCACAGCAATCCATTTAGCAATTCAATTCGTCAATCTGTCCGAGATACATTTATTATAAGGGCTTTTATAAGGACATCAAAAGGACGCTTTTGGAACATCTCACTTTGGTTGCGTTGCGTCATCAACACAGAGTTTTTAAGTCGCTGTGTCAAGTTAAACGTACTTTGAAAACATAGAAAAACATTCGGAATTGCGCTCCGTCCAGCTGTGTTTGAACGCTTTCTCATCTTGTGTTGTCTGCTGTCGGTAAGTGTGGCTTGTTCTCTGTATAAGCTGCGCGTTGCCTATACAGCTGGAGCTTCGCTTACTGCCCCCTGGAGAAAACAGGTGGTACTTCAAGCTTGAATTGTTCCGATGGAAGGAATATTCCTTGTTACGGTCCGGGGACATGATTAATTTAGTTAATTTTTTAATGCGTTAATTTTATTTAATTATGGCCTATGTTATATTACATTTTAATATATTATATTAGATGAAAATATTTATAATAATACTAATTATAATAAATTATTTTTTTCATTAATTACAAGCCCGATCCCAAAGCTATCCATGGAAAAAAAAACATATTTTTTTATTAAATAATTTAAATAATTTTATTATTAAATTTATTAAATAAGATTATAAATTAAATGAACATAGCCTGCATTGTATTATATTATATTACATTAAAATATTTATAATAATAATAATGATAATAAATTATTATTTTTTTTTATTAATTACAAACCCGATCCCAAAGTTATACTTGCGCAAACCTGGCCCAAAACCCAAACGTTTGTGGGGTCCAACTGGGCTTGGGTCGGGTAACAGAACTCTACTTTACAACACAAAATTGAAGTCACTTTTTCAGTGAAAATCTTGAAATGTACACAGTTGAATGTTGAAAGTTGCACTTTCATTAGCGCATGAGAAAATGCATGTTGTTTTTAGTGCTAAACAATGCAAGTTTTTGCATGAACTCTCAAGCCACTATGAACAAGCTTCTCTCATACCGTTCGTTGTTTTTCACATGCCTTCAGAAAACTAGAAAAATGTTGCACAAGTCACACGGACAACTTTGATCACACTTTTATTGAGAAGACCGACCGAGATTTTCCTTCTGTGTTCTTCATCAGAAAGAAAGAAAGTCATACGGGTATGGACCAACATGAGGGTGAATAAATGATGACAGAATTTTCATTTTTGCATGAACTATCACTTTAAATGACTTGACTAAGATTTCTCTGCCAGGAAACCACCAGCTCACATAATGAAAATGGTCTCGTCCTTCAGATTTGGTCCTGATCATTTCAAAATATCTCAGATGGAAAACTGTAAGAACTTCCTTCAGAAAATCTCATTCTCCTGCTCTCTCCCCTTCATTAACACTTCAGTTTGGCCTCCATCTGTCCATTCAAGGACTATCTGCAGTATGAAGACTCTCATCTGCTTCATCATCTAATGGATTCTCCTGCCTTTCATCAAACAGTATCACACCAGAACTAATGAGAAAACGTTTGAAACCATCACCAGTCCGGTCACCTCAATCACAAGAATGAATCAGATTTCAAGTGAAATTCACTCCACACTTAAACTGTTTCTTTACCTGTGTTGGTGACTCAACCTGCGGTTATGTTAGGAATGGCATACTACCTACTATTTTTGAAAAGATAGTGAGCAGTATGTATAGTGTGCCTAGTATGCACATTTTCTAATAACTAAAGTATAATTCAGATCACACTTGATCTTTTTTAAAGTTAACAATTTACTTTTGGAGCATGAAAAGGGAAGTCTGAAATCATTGTAAACAACATAATCAAGACATATCGCAACACACAAAACCCTGGGCAAAAATATGAGAAACTGAGTATTTTGAAAGATAATTAAAATTGATTTGGATTTTCCATGTCAACATTTAGTAGAGGCCCTAAAGAAATTAATAATTACTCACCAAATTTGTTTAAAAATAAACAATCTATCTCATTACCGAAACACACCAACCAAATTTGCAGTTTTGGAAACAGATCATATAGACACAGCTACAAGATTTTTACTGAAAAAAGTGAAGTGACAAGTATCCAGGTATCCATGTTTGAACTTCTGCTCTTTCTGATGCATCATGGCAGAATAAGTCTTTATTTCACACACACACACACACACACACACACACACACACACAAAAGTGTGTTTTGAAAAGGCAACCAGAAAAGAAATGGCTTGATGGACACCAGGATTTTTCATTTTATTATCAAATTATTTTTTATTTCATTATGTGGCTGGGCGTATTGCAGTACACTGCAAAAAATCAATTTCTTAATTAGTATTCTTAAAACAAGATAAATGTACTTATAAGAGAATTTGTCTTGTTTTCAGAGAAATTTAACTAATTTTAGTGAGGTTTATGCTTAAACCTTTAAGCTTGGATGGGAAAAATAAAAATCCTCAATATTAATAACTACAGTCTTGACCAACACAAAATAGGTATCGTTTGAAAGTTTAGAAGCTCTACTTTCCAATGCATGTAGATATTATGACCAAAACTGAACAAGTGCTTTGAAATTTGCAGACAAATCAGAAGTGTTCCATTTTGATAATTTATAAAAAATAAAAAATAAAAATCGCACTGTACATATTATTGCAATCTGTATTCAGTAAAAACATCAAACTGATCAAATAGTCATGTGTCATATGTTGTTGGAAAGCTCTTAAAGAGTAGAATACAACCAGTCTATTTGTTTTACTCACAGACAAAAATATAGTGAGTAATAGTTAAGTATATGTCTTTGACAATTATTTTGATGTTGCTTGTATGCCGCGTTTTCACTTATAACTTCAAGAAACATACACAGAATATAAAATATCACATACCATTATTTAGAGGAGATGATTATCTTTCAAACGAGTCCACACACAAGGTAATCAGATAATAATTAATAATAATAATAATTTTATAGATGCATAGATCGTTAGATAATCCACATGAAGCACAATGTTACATATGGCCACCAGGAGATGGCGCCAAATACATGACACAGACTCAATGATGACTCAAATGACACAGAATGAAACTCATTCTATGCAATCTCATTACTAAAATCATGTCTGCATGCTATGCAAACCTTTAGTCATTGTTGTGTTTGCATGTGTAATTAGTTCTTATGTATGATAATTATGTTTTATTTGTTTGGAGATGTTTTTGGACACTATAATAATTATTTTTTGTAATGTTATAACTTTTGATTGCTTTGTCGTATCAACAAAAATGTTTTCTCAGATAGAGCTGACATGATTGGGAACAAAACAAAAGCAGTTTATCGGAGCCACCTTATTTACACCCAGATATATCAAATGTCAAATTAGAAAATTAAGAAATAAAGTAAATTTTTGGCTCAATTTTCCAGCAGTTTCTTAGGCTGAGAGTCTCAGAATTTATCATAATCTATATCATTAAAAAATGTGACAATGACACCAAACACTTGACCCTCCTTGTTTTGTTTTGTTGATTTATAAGCCTTTAACTTTGGGTATGCCACTGAAACAGGAACTTTTTAAAAAACACCTTCAGAGCTAAAAGGTTTAAAGAAGAAAAACTATTTGCCAATGGGGTAAGAAAAATAAACTTAATTCAAAGGGAAAACAAGTTTATTTTTCTTATCCCAATTTTTTCTTGTTTTAAGCATAAAGTTTACTACATCTTTCTGAAAACAAGACTTAATATCTTATAGCTTTTAGCTTGTCAAGTAAATGTATCTTGTTTTAAGAATATTTAGAAATTTCTATTGGAAAACAAGACAAAAATACTAATTAAGAAAATTATTTTTTGCAGTGTAATGAGAAACTAACCAGAAAATCTTTAAAACTCTCAAATAAAACATGAAACATCCTTTCTAATCTTTATGTGCACAATAAAGCACATCTATATCTATTGTGTTCAACTTTCAGAATAGAATTGCATAATGATTTTTATAGAAATCCGCACTCTCAAGGTTCAAGCTCAGTTTCATGAGAATCACCCATCTCATTTTTGACTCATTTGATCTGAATGCTAAAAGTTTAGACATTTCTATACAAAATTGGATCAAAAATGCAAAATAACCATATTAATGTCTGAGATGATAAAGCTGAACCATTTTCAAACAGGTTTCCTGAACACTCCCCCAATCTGCAATTGGTCGAAATAACAAATAGTCCCGCCACAAACTTATACCACTTACTGAGTCAGAAGTTTACATATCGTACCGTTCACACAAACAGTGAGTGTTTAGACTCTTCAGGAGGTCAAACTACCGATGGATCACTTAGAGTTGACTGAACATTAAACTTGGAATTTCCGGATAAGACTGGATAAGAAAACGTTATTATTAGCGAGTGATGTTGTACCTCATGTGTGCGAATACTGTTGGCCGGCTCAGTCAGTTTGATTGGTGTAGAGCGCTGGGAGGTGGTTCCGTCGTCTTCTCGATCATCCTCAGAATCGTCCTCCGAGCTGCTGGAGATCTGCTCTTCAGTGGGAGGAGGAGGAGCGCTGGCGGCCGTCTTCCTCTGTAACACTGCTTCCTCTTTACTTGACTTATTACTGAAGAGAAATGCAACACCAGAGAACTTCAATCCTGAACATTCGAACACCCACCAAATCTTTAACAACCCTCCTTATAATACCATTTAGCAAAACATACAAAGCAACTTTCAGTAAAAGAATCTGGGGTTTAAGTCAACCTCAAGGCGTGTGGTGAGTTGTGCATGGATCATGGAGAGTAGCATGAGCCTCCACATGCTGTGAGTCTCCGCGGTGTCATGCACAACGAGTCACGTGATAAGATGCGTGGATTGACGGTCTCAGAAGCGGAGGCAACTGAGACTTGTCCTCCGCCACCCGAGTAACCACACCACCATGAGGTGAGTAACCACACCACCATGAGGACCTACTAAGTAGTGGGAATTGTGCATTCCAAATTGGGAGAAAAGGGGATAAAATTTTGCAGTGTTGCTCAGGAGCTGTTTGTGCAAATCAAACATCCTTCTGGTTACGAAACCTAAAACTTTAACCATTATAACACAACATGTCAACAAGGCGCAGCAGCATACAGTGGTCCTCTCTAAACTTAAGAACTGCTTACTGCTTTTGCATTTAATAGATATTCAGAGCCCATGTGAATCATGCAAGACGTGTTAAAAGGCACGAGTTCCCACGGATATTATATATTTTAAAAAGCAAATACACGTGTCACACTAGACTGAGACAAGAGACTTTTAAAAGCACACAGCTGGATGTCAAGTTAAATATGTCTAGCATGTATTAATAAGAGCAATTAAGAAATGTGTAACTCATTCTTAGATGCTCTTAAAAACCTTTTAGAAACATTGACAAAGACCTGAGCAACAACAAGCTGGATGAAACTTTATGAATTAATCTCATCAGCCTCAATATATTCTGGACACTCTCTTTAACAAAAAGTTGATGAATAAATAACTAATAGTGCCACGCTACATTTTTAAATGAACTACATTTTTCAGTAGTGTGACAGTATTTGAGCTGTTTTAAACCTGTTCAAAACGGATTCAACAATTAATTTGATTAAATACTGTAAGTTTGTACGGAAGGTTTGTGTAAATAAACCAGTTTAAAAACCAGTTCAATAAATCATTTGAACGAATCGGTTCATTCGGACGGTTTGCGTAAATGAACTGCTTCAAAAACCAGTTCAATAAATCATTTGAACGAATCGGTTCATTCGGACGGTTTGCGTAAATGAACCGCTTCAAAAACCCATTCAATAATTCATTTGAATGAATCGGTTCATTCGGACGGTTTGCGTAAATGAACCGCTTCAAAAACCCATTCAATAATTCATTTGAATGAATCGGTTCATTCGGACGGTTTGCGTAAATGAACTGCTTCAAAAACCAGTTCAATAAATCATTTGAACGAATCGGTTCATTCGGACGGTTTGCGTAAATGAACCGCTTCAAAAACCCATTCAATAATTCATTTGAATGAATCGGTTCATTCGGACGGTTTGCGTAAATGAACCGCTTCAAAAACCAGTTCAATAAATCATTTGAACGAATCGGTTCATTCGGACGGTTTGCGTAAATGAACCGCTTCAAAAACCCATTCAATAAATCATTTGAATGAATCGGTTCATTCGGATGGTTTGCGTAAATGAACCGCTTCAAAAACCCATTCAATAAATCATTTGAAGGAATCGGTTCATTCGGACGGTTTGCGTAAATGAACCGCTTCAAAAACCCATTCAATAAATCATTTGAACGAATCGGTTCATTCGGACGGTTTGCGTAAATGAACCGCTTCAAAAACCAGTTCAATAAATCATTTGAACGAATCGGTTCATTCGGACGGTTTGCGTAAATGAACCGCTTCAAAAACCCATTCAATAAATCATTTGAAGGAATCGGTTCATTCGGACGGTTTGCGTAAATGAACCGCTTCAAAAACCCATTCAATAAATCATTTGAAGGAATCGGTTCATTCGGACGGTTTGCGTAAATGAACCACTTCAAAAACCCATTCAATAAATCATTTGAACGAATCGGTTCATTCGGACAGTTTAAGGTAAAGAACTGATAAAAAATTCATTTGAATAAATAGGTTCGTTCGGACGGTTCGTGTTAATGATCCTCTTCAATAATTCATTTGAATTAATCAGTTCATTTGAATAGTTCAAGAAAATGAACCAACTGAACAATTAATTTGAATGAATCACTTTGTTCGGACATTTCGTGTAAATGAACATGTTCAAAAACCAATTCAGCAATTAATT
Organism: Myxocyprinus asiaticus; assembly: GCF_019703515.2. Classification (NCBI taxonomy): domain Eukaryota; kingdom Metazoa; phylum Chordata; class Actinopteri; order Cypriniformes; family Catostomidae; genus Myxocyprinus; species Myxocyprinus asiaticus. Next base: position 46,473,438 of record NC_059362.1, on the reverse strand, counting down.
TGAATGAATCACCTCATTCAGACGGCTCTTATAAATGAACGGATTCAATAATTCATTTGAATTAATCAGTTTGTCTGGATGGTTCATGTAAATGAACCGGTTCAAAACAGATTTAGCAAATCATTTAAATGAATCCGTTCATTTGGACAGTTTGTGTAAATTAACCGGAACAAAAAAACAATTCAACAATTAATCTTTTAAGTTCTTATAAATGAACAGATTCAATAATTCATTTGAATTAATCAGTTCATTCGGACAGTTCAAGAAAATGAACCAATTCAACAATTCATTTCAATGAATCAGTTCATTCAGACGTTTCGTGTAAATGAACATGTTCGAAAACTGATTCAGCAAATCATTTGAAGTAATCAGTTCATTCGGACAGTTCAAGAAAATGAACCAATTCAACAATTCATTTCAATGAATCAGTTCATTCAGACGTTTCATGTAAATGAACATGTTCGAAAACTGATTCAGCAAATCATTTGAAGTAATCAGTTCATTCGGACGGTTAAATTAAAACTGATTCAACAAATCATTTAAATGAATCAGTTTGACTGGATGGTTCATGTAAATGAATCGGTTCAAAAACAATTAAACAATCTGAATTAATCAGTTCATTCAGACATTTCTTATAAATGAACAGATTCAATAATTCATTTGAATGAATCAGTTCATTCGGACGGTTTGTGTAAATGAACAAGTTCAAAAACTATTTTAAAAAATCATTTAAACGAATCAGTTCATTTGAACGGTTTGTGTAAATGAACAGGTTCAAAACTGACTCAACAAATCATTTAAATGAATCAGTTCATTTGGACGGTTTGTATAAATGAACCACTTTAAAAAATAATTCAACTAATTATTTGAATGAATCAGTTTGCCTGGAGTTTCGTGTAAATTAAAATCTTTGAAAACCAATTCAGCAATTAATTCATTTGGACAGTTCAGGAAAATGAACCAATTGAACAATTCATTTGAATGAATCACTTTGTTCGGACATTTCATGTAAATGAACATATTCAAAAACCAATTCAGCAATTAATTTGAATGAATCAGCTCATTCAGACGGCTCTTATAAATGAACCAATTCAATAATTCATCTGAATTAATCAGTTCATTTGGACAGTTCAAGAAAATGTTCAATTCTTCCAGACGGTTTGTGTAAATGAACCGGTCCAAAAACTGATTCAGCAATTCATTTGAATTAATCAGTTTGTCTGGACGGTTCATGTAAATGAACCGGTTCAAAACAGATTCAACAAATCATTTAAAAGAATCCGTTCATTTGGGCAGTTTGTGTAAATTAACCGGAACAAAAAAACAATTCAACAATTAATTAGAACTAATCAGTTCATTCGGACGGTTTAATTAAATGAACCGGTTCAAAACCGATTCAACAAATCATTTAAATAAATCAGTTTGCCTGGATGGTTCATGTAAATGAATCGGTTCAAAACCGATTCAACAATGCATTTAAATAAATCAGTTCATTTGGACAGTTTGTGTAAATGAACCTGATCAAAAACAATTAAACAATTAATCTGAATTAATCAGTTCGTTCAGACAGTTCTTATAAATGAACAAATTCAATAATTCATTTGAATTAATCAGTTCATTCGGACGGTTTGTGTAAATGAACCGCTTCAAAAACCAATTCAATAAATCATTTGAATGAATCAGTTCATTCGGACGGCTTGTGTAAATGAACCGCTTCAAAAACCAATTCAATAAATCATTTGAATGAATCAGTTCATTCGGACGGTTTGTGTAAATGAACAGGTTCAAAAACTATTTTAAAAAATAATTTAAATGAATCAGTTCATTTGGACGGTTTGTATAAATGAACCACTTTAAAAAATAATTCAACAAATTATTTGAATGAATCAGTTTGCCTGGACTTTCGTGCAAATTAAAAGCTTTGAAAACCAATTCAGCAATTAATTCATTTGGACAGTTCAGGAAAATGAACCAATTGAACAATTCATTTGAATGAATCAGTTCGTTCGGATGTTTCGTGTAAATGAACATGTTCAACACCGATTCAGCAATTAATTTGAATGAATCAGTTTGTCTGGACAGTTAAAAAAAACATTTCATCAGTTAATTTGAATGAATCAGTTAGTTCAGACGGTTCTATGCTGCTAAATGCTGCTGTTTGTCACTATTTAACTCGGTTAAATAAATTAGTTTTTTTATTGTTTATTAGTTTTATTTAGTTTACATTTTACTGATTAACTCTTTGTTTATGTGCCAGATAAATACTGCACTTATTGTAGAAACAAATGATATCCTCTAATGTTTTTAAATTAAAAAGATATTGCCCCCTTAAGTCAGTTCAATGTAGTTAATTATGTTCTTTCAAATTGACACGGCATCTAAAAAGCATGGCGCTCATACGCAAGACGTTAAAAAACAGCGACGGTCAAAGACATCCGTTTAGCCTCTAGTTTTTTACTAGAGGATGCCAAAACACATTCAGTGTGAACGGCCCCTAACTAACAACTAACTACACTGTAGCTTTAACTACTAAAGTTTAAGCTAAAGTTTCAAAGTAGCTCTCACAACACTGCTCAAACACACAAACAAGAGAGGCGTTGTGTATCTAAAAATTCACATTATAAATGCATATCTATGCACAAATCAACATGTTTTCAAGTACATAAGGTCGACCTATGAGCTCAGGACACAAGCCATGACAACTGACCCTTCCCGTTTCCCCATAAATGACCCTTGTAAATAAAGATCAATGAGATTCAATTTCACACCTGGAAAACTGCAGACAGGTGCTGCTTGCAAGGGTAAATATTCACATGCTACACAACATGAGTGTTAAGAGGCAAACGTGTGTGAAAGAGTGAATTGCTTTTCCATTGGAGAGGGTCTCTGACCGTGTAAATCAGTGTGTGTTGATATACACTGTGTTTGAGTTGTTTTGTAGTTTAAACTTTACACCTAATTAACAGTAAAGGGTGTGTGACACAGCAAAAACAGAAAGGAGGGCAGCACACGTATCGAATTACAGTAAATATTGCAAACTTACCTGAGCACTGACTTTGCACTCTCGTCTGGTTTACGAACAGTGAAAGGACTCGGGTCGAGCCCTACCGTCTTCGGCATAAACTCCCTAATAGAAAAAGAAAGAAAAATAAGAAACATGAATATGAATCTTTTAGGGATGCTATAGTAAAATATCAACATTCGGTGAGTAAACAATGGAAACATAACAGCATTAATCGTAGCTCTCATTGCACGTCAGGATGCATTGCACCAAGTTTGATGTTTCATCGGTTCTCACATTTTTCATAAACAATAGTGTTGCGCCAAGCTTAAATTGTGCTTTTTATAATTTAGGAATCATCCCCAATCAGTGTCATTATATGGAAAAGAGAAGCCTAAAAAAATCTCATACATACGGGTTTGGAATGACACGAGGGAGAGTAAATGACAGAACTGACATTTTTGGGTGTACTGTTCCTTTAACGTTAAATCAAAGCAAGATAAATCTTAGAAGTTATTAAATCGAGATTTTTTTTCTCTCCCAATTTGGAATGCCCAATTCCCACTACTTAATAGGTCCTCGTGGTGGCGCGGTTACTCACCTCAATCCGGGTGGCGGAGGACAAATCTCAGTTGCCTCCGCGTCTGAGACCGTCAATCTGTGCATCTTATCACGTGACTCGCTGTGCATGACACCACGGAGACTCACAGCATGTGGAGGCTCATGCTACTCTCCGCAATCCACACACAACTTACCACACGCCCCATTGAGACTCTACCCTCCCTAGCAACCGGGCCAATTTGGTTGCTTAGGTGACCTGGCTGGAGTCACTCAGCACGCCCTGGATTCGAACTCGTGACCCCAGGGGTGGTAGTCAGCATCAATACTCGCTGAGCTACCCAGGCTCCCGAGATTGATTATTTTAATCTTTTGACAGCCCTAATAAATTTGCACATATAATAGACCATACAGAAATCTGGTATTGTGCATGTATGCAACATACATATTTCACAATATTACAAAAATGGCTTTAAGAATTAAAATGTACATCTATATATATACTGTACATGCATACATATTGTTTTATATCAGTATCTGAAAACAAATAATCAGTAGGGATGCACCGATGTATCGGCTGCCGATATTTATCGGCCAATTATTGACCAAATTAAAACCATCGGCATATCGGTTCTAAGCATGAAAACGCTGATATTATAAAAACTGATGGTTAATTTATAATTAATTAGTAACATACTTTGTAAAACCTCTGTGAATTTAAATGGACAATCCAGAAATAATAATACCAACAATATGTAGAAGGGTTGTCACTTCTAAGAACATGTAATATTTAATTTCCATTCTTTTTTGTTCTCACGTTAATGCGGAAAAAAACGCCATAAATGGACGTGACAGTTGTGAAAGCGGCACTTACCTATAAGTGCACCTATCACCTACAAACCAGCAGACTCTGACTTTTGAGATATTGGTCTGATATCAATTAATACTGCATGACTGATTAAGATTGAAATCGAAATATGGCCTTGCGCGATTACTAAACTTTAAAGGTTGCATTCAGCGCTTCGGTCAACACTGTGTGAGCGAGTGGAGCCCTCTTAGAATAGCGTGAAGCCTTCACATGCGCTACATCTCCGCAGTAACGTGCTCAACAAGCCACATGATAAGATGTGCGAATTGACGGTCTCAGACGTGGAGGCAACTGAGATTCGTCCTCCGCCACCCGGATTGAGGCAAGTCACTATGCCACCATGAGGACTTTGAGCGCATTGGGAATTGGGCATTCCAAATTGGGGAGAAAAGGGGAGAAACAGAATAATAAGTCTCATGTAATCGCAGGTTTCTTACGTTGTCATATTTTTGAATAAGATAGTTTTTGTTACTTATGAGCATATTGCTCAGTGTCATGCTCTGTGTTGTCTGGGAGAGGAGCAACTTTGCTGCTGCTGTTTCTGCATCGCAAATCCACCGATTTGCACAGTGCTGTTGGCGCAAATAAAATGGCATGTAGCGCTGGGACATGACACCGTTGTTCAGCAAATTTAACAAGCTGTAATGCTACAATCTACTTTTTCCCTACATATTAAAGACGAATATGTTTAATACATGAGATTAACCAACTGTCCTAAAAACCCGAGCTCCTGAAAAAATACCTCATATTGAATATACTGAAATATTAGCGACTTTTCAGCAGTGACTCTGTTGTGAATTCCTCACGTTTAGACAGTTTAGGAAACTGCGTCATGTGTAGTGCGTTTTTTAGGACATGGCATATTCACAAAACAAGTTATGCATTCTGACTAAAGCGTAACTTAAAGTTCACCTGTTTCGTCAACAGTATTTTAATTATAACAAAAAACAAACAAAAAAAAAAACGTTGTCAGTGGGGCCTGGGTAGCTCAGTGGTAAAATACGCTGGGTACCACCTCTGGAGTTCACTAGTTCACTAGTTCGAATCCCAGGGCGTGCTGAGTGACTCCAGCCAGGTCTCCTAAGCAACCAAATTGGCCCGGTTGCTAGGGAGGGTAGAGTCACATGGGGTAACCTCCTCGTGGTCGCTATAATGTGGTTTGTTCTTAGTGGGGCGCATGGTGAATTGAGCGTGGTTGCCGCGGTGGATGGCGTGAAGCCTCCACACACGCTATGTCTCCATGGCAACGCGCTCAACAAGCCATGTGATAAGATGCGCGGGTTGACAGTCTCAGACGCGGAGGCAACTGGGATTCGTCCTCCGCCACCCGGACTGAGGTGAATCATTATGCGACCATGAGGATTTAGAGCGCATTGGGAATTGGGCATTCCAAATTGGGAGAAAAAGGGGAAAAATCCCCACCCCCCCCCCAAAAAAAAAAAAAAAATTGTCAACGAACATTTTCGGTAGAAATTCTGTTGACGAGATTAACACTGCGTATTATATATGTCCACGTATTGCCTGCCATGTAAAAAATTAAATAGGGGAGACACCTATAATAGAGGTCTAACCATTTTGCCGATACCAATAACCAAGGTGGTGGAAAAGGCCAATAACCGATTAATCGGCCGATAGTGTTTTTTTATTTATCGATTTATAGAATGATAAAACATTTCTTAGTCTTTCCTTACTATGACAGGCACAAACATTGAGGCACCAAGAGTCCAAAATGAATAAAATCCCAAAAGCAGTTTAGTGCGTAACCAAAATCCCAATTATAACCAGAAAAATTACGATTTGGTGCATAACACATCAAGCCCGAAATACACTGGGGACTTGGCTCCGTTATATAAAGCTCTATATGTAATTATTTACCAATTGAAGCTTTTTATAGCCTATATATTCACCAGATAAAGAGTTCTGTACATATACAGTATAAGTATGTATAAATACAGTATATAGTTCACCAGATATATCTATATCAGGCTTATTGATGAGGAATGAAAAATGTAAAAAGAACTATCAGCAACTATCGACAGATTTTTGCAGATAACCGATAGTTCCAAAAAGCGACAATCGGAACTGATTTATCGGTAAAACCGATATATCAGTCTACTTCTAACCTATAACATTACTAACTAATATTTATTCGCTTATTTGCCTGTTTTGCATACAGGAAAAGACACATTTTTCGTCATGAAAATGAGTTTGAACCTAGGGCATGTCTGTAAACACTTGTAAGGTGAGATATAATAGTGAAATGAGGCCAAATAAATCACCACAGCTAATGCTTGTTTGGCACTTTAAATACTTATTGAGCTCGTCTGGCTCCCGTCGAGAGCAGAACAGACGGCTTTCATGCAGTATTACTGAATAAACATGATGCTTTAGTCTCAGGGACAGAACAACCTTCAGTGTGTAGAAGGTGAAAATAGATGAAAATAAAATAAAATAGACTTATTTTACGGCATATTAGTATTATATTAGTTCAACAGCAATGCCTGACCAAAGAATGATGAAACACACATGAAGTGTGAAGTGTGTGTTCCTGTAAAGATTCGTCAGCCACCCAACTGACCTCATGGAGTTCGTCATGGCGATGCTAAACGTTTCGTCGAACGCGGTGAGCTCGTACGGTCTGAAGAACTCTGTGTAGATGTCAATACTCTCTTCATATCTGTTCACGTGCTTCACTGAAACCTTCTTCCTGTTCTGCTCACACTCGGCTGAAACACAGGAATATTTTTATATACTTCATGCCTTAACATACAAAACAGATGTCTGAGGTAAATAAATAAATTAAAAATTAAAATTGTTTGTTGTTAAATGAATCTCATGAAAACACAACATACATACAGTATACATAACATACAGTATTTGTGTCATTAGTGTGTCAAATAATCTCTCACCTTCATCATACGGTAACGGGAGATACAACAGCACTCCATCAGACCACCAGTGCGTGTAACTGCGAGAAATAAACACAATATGATAACATTAAATACGTATACAGGCTGAACTTTTTGATTCTCTTGAAACTTTTTCTGAAGAAAGACAAACATAAATGATAATGAAAGCCAAAATATTAAATGCCATGGCTCAATATTTACTGAGTAATCCATTATTTTGTAGAGGGGGTCAAAATGGCAATTTCACCTATGATTTTTGAACAAAGCTACAGGTAAAAACAATAACCGTAGAAAGGTGTCCGCATCATTATTTTATTTGTACTCAGAGATTGGTACATCTGTTACTAAAATCAGTTGACTTTAACAATCCTTGTTGCATTATATGCCAATGGTGTGAGTCCAAAAATAGAAAAAAACACTTTTTTGTGTCGTTTTTCAAAAGTTGTAGCACCTATAACTCTAGAATTATTAAAGATATATTAATATCCTTTTAGATTCTAGTTCAGAACAAACTTTCCTTTTTGTATCCCAATTTTTAAGTCTATATATGGTTCAGTCCCAGAGATATGGGGCTCTAAATGTGGCTTCATGTGTAAATTGTTCAATTTTCAGTAGTTGAAAACCAAATGTGGGTCACATGAAGCTAGTTTTTCTTGTCCAACAAAACAAAGGTCTGAAGGACAAATAACGTCAAAACAAGGAATGTACCTTTATTTATTCACATAAAACAATAATGTCAAAATCTCTAGTCCAAAAACACACTATTATGACAAATTAGCGACATCTGTAGTGCTACTCTTCAACCATATGGGCTTGTTTTTCCTCTGAATCATTCAGTTCCCCCAACTGAAATGGTCAAATGGATTTACATTTCGTCACGAAAAAATGTCTACTACATTGATTGTTTTATTTTATTTTTTATCACACCACTTTGTTTTAGATCATCATAGGCCATTCATCTGAAGACAGACAAACATAAATGATGATGAAAGCCAAAATATTAAATGCCATGGATGAATATTTACTGAGTAATCCATTATTTTGTAGAGGGGGTGAAAATGGTAATTTTCACTTATGATTTTGGAGCAAAACTACAGGTCAAAAAAATAACCTTAGAAAGGTGTCAGCATCATTATTTTATTTGTACTCAGAGATTGGTACATCTGTTACTAAAATCAGTTGACTTTAACAATCCTTGTTGCATTATATGCCAATGGTGACAGTCCAAAAATGGGAAAAAGCACTTTTCGTGTTCTTTTTCCAAAGTTGGCGTGCCTGTAACTCAAGACTTATTAAAGATATCTTAATATCCTTTTGGATTCTGCTTCAGGACAAACTTTTCTTTTTGTATCCCAATTTTTAAGGCTCTATATGGTTCAGTCCCAGAGATATGGGGCTCTCAATGTGGCTTCATGCGTAAATTGTTCAATTTTCAGTAGTTGAAAACCAAATGTGGGTCACATGAAGCTAGTTTTTCTTGTCCAACAAAACAAAGGTCTGAAGGACAAATAACGTCAAAACAAGGAATGTACCTTTATTTATTCACATAAAACAATAATGTCAAAATCTCTAGTCCAAAAACACACTATTATGACAAATTAGCAACATCTGTAGTGCTACTCTTCAACCATATGGGCTTGTTTTTCCTCTGAATCCTTCAGTTCCCCCAATTGAAATGGTCAAATGGATTTACATTTAAATTTCTGCCACTCTGATTTTTGCTTTTGATTTTTGGGTGAAACATGATCTGGACATGTTCTTGACAGCTTTTGTGAGATTCACCCACATATATTATCATACCGTCCTCTGTGATTGTGTGAACCGAATGGAAACACATGCAAATGTGAAAGTCTAGTCTGTCCCAGAAAACAGGCATTTTCAGTATTTGAACAAACAATGTCTTCCAGAACAGGGCAGATTCTTCTCATTTCTCTTTGTGTGGGATAATAGTCAAAAATCAGTGTAGCTCTTTGACAGTTTGACCATTTGGACAATAAGCAACAACTAGCTGTCATTACGCAAGCTACATCACAAAACGCACTAAACAGCCATGCGTCGCCCGACTGGAGGAAATCAAACTGGGTCACAAACCAGAAATGAATAAACAATCAAATCTACAAGAGGTGTGCTATTCATTTTCTATGCATCAAACTTATGATTTTCACAATGTCGAGTGACACAAATTCACCTGTGTCTGTCCTGTGGCAGGATCATGGTATTACTGTGGTGAAGGTAGAAGTCAGTGGGCAGCTCCCAGAGATGAGGCTTTGATTCACACGGCTGATAAACCTGCAGGAAGAGGTTTATAGCATCCTGTCTGTCTGCATCTGAGAGAGAGACAGGAGAGATTACTTCATTATTCACGTTTAATCAATGTGTTGAAGCAAGTAATTTCAGTGTCACTAGCGTCACCAAGCAGAACTGCAAAAATAATGATCGCTTTCAAAACTTTTTTACGAACACTCTCCATCTGTCATTGGTTGGTCAAACAGTTAGTCCCTCCCCAAATTCACGCCATTGGTTGAGACAGTGTTGCTGTGTCGGGCTGGTCAGAATGCACAAACAAACAGCAATGTTTTGAAATAGTCACTGTTTTTTATTTTTATACTTTTCGGAGGAATCAACCTATAAATGGCATACTTATATACTTGTATCTGCATATTCAACTGCATTATGAGAAAGTATTTTAATATATTAAAAAAAAACAACATTTACTTATTTTCATAAGCTGTGTGCACATTGTCAGATTTTTTTTTCCTTTTGTTTTTTTTTTTGCCATGTCTAAGACAAAATTTGCAGACTGTGAAAGACTTATTTTGTTGTAAAGCATATTTATTTTGCTTTAATAAAAGGCTTATTTTTTATTCTCTATTTTAATTATTCTAATTCTTTAAATTATAAAGCTAAATTGCAAATGGTTTGTCACAACACTTTTTGTCATGCCAATAAAATAACAGTTACTGCACAGTTCTTGCCATTCCAATAAAATATATGAAAATGGATGATAAAGATGTTGACAGTTAATTTCTTAGTTTGTAATGTTATTTTTATACTACTGCAATTTGATTTTATTTGTAAATATAACTAGTTTAATCTATTTGCAATGTTATTTTTCAACTTTAATTTTATTTTATTTGTAAATATAACTAGTTTAATCTATTTGCAATGTTATTTTTCAACTTTAATTTTATTTTATTTGTAAATATAACTAGTTTAATCCATTTGCAATGTTATTTTTAAACTTTAATTGTATTTTATTTGTAAATATTCCTAGTTTAATCCATTTGCAATGTTATCTTTAAACTTTAATTTTATTTTATTTGTAAATATAACAAGTTTAATCCATTTGCAATGTTATTTTTCAACTTTTATTTTATTTTATTTGTAAATATAACTAGTTTAATCTATTTGCAATGTTATTTTTCAACTTTAATTTTATTTTATTTGTAAATATAACTAGTTTAATCTATTTGCAATGTTATTTTTCAACTTTAATTTTATTTTATTTGTAAATATAACTAGTTTAATCCATTTGCAATGTTATTTTTAAACTTTAATTGTATTTTATTTGTAAATATTCCTAGTTTAATCCATTTGCAATGTTATCTTTAAACTTTAATTTTATTTTATTTGTAAATATAACAAGTTTAATCCATTTGCAATGTTATTTTTCAACTTTTATTTTATTTTATTTGTAAATATTCCTAGTTTAATCTATTTGCAATGTTATTTTTCAACTTTAATTTTATTTTATTTGTAAATATAACAAGTTTAATCCATTTGCAATATTATTTTTAAACTTTAATTGTATTTTATTTGTAAATATTCCTAGTTTAATCCATTTGCAATGTTATTTTTAAACTTTAATTGTATTTTATTTGTAAATATTCCTAGTTTAATCCATTTGCAATGTTATTTTTAAACTAATTTTATTTTATTTGTAAATATTCCATTTCACTTTTGTTACTTTATATTACTTATTTCTGTGCTATTTTAACGGTACTTCAGCACTTTCCGTATCAGCACTTTGGTCTACCCTGTAATTTTTTAAAGTGCATTATAAATAAATAAAATGAACTTAAACAGCTAACCAGCAAAAGCAACTGAACAAATACAAAATAACAAGCTAAATTACTGTACAGGTTTGACATTCCATTAAAAAAACACAAAGTTAAAACTGAAATTGAGAGAGGGGGAGTTTCATTAGATTTTATACGATTTTTGCGATCATAGACAAAAATGACAGATTGTAAAATATTCATTATGCTGTAAGGCATTGTTAATGTACTTTATATTACTGTTCTATTTTAATTGTGTTCCCTTTATTGTGAACACTTTAGCAATACAGGGTTTGTCATGCCAAAACAAATATATATATATATATATATATATATATATATATATTAGTATATGATAAAGTTGTTGATGTTACTTGTTGATGTTACTTTTTTAGTTTTTAGGGGTCCAAGCACAACATTTTGGCATATGTCATTTAGGAACCCTCCAGACAAAAAGTTGTTCAAAGAATTTTGATTTGTCAGACAGTTTAAAAGCTAGCCAGTTGATTTTTTGGGAGGCTATCTATTCTGAACGCAAAATCAAAACTTCACTAAACTTGGCTTACTTTGACAACAGTACATTTTGAAAACGCATGCCAAGTTTCGTCCAATTCTGCCAACAGTGGGCGCTACAACAAAAAATATGTTCTTAATCCGTAACCATTTGATCAAGAAGGTTGGCATTTGGCATGCATCTTCACTGGGACAAGTGCTAAAATATCAATAAAATATCAATCACACACACATCAATAAAAACAGGTGCCAATAACCAATCAGTATTCAGTTGCCAACAAATTAATTGGTGAATGTTCAATGATCATGAAAGTTGGTATCTGCATGCAGTGTATCTACAAGAAGCAGTGTACCAAATTTAGTAAGAAATGGTGACTATAACAAGCTCATTCACGTTTTTTTCGAATTACTCTGGAACCGTAAGGGCTAGAATACATTTTTGCAAATTCTACTTTTTCAAACTCATCCCAGGGCTTTTGTCAGATTTGCATGAAATGTAACATGTATTATCTAAAGACTGTCCCGACAAAACATTTTTCAAATATTTTGATTCATTGAGTTGTCCGGAAGATATTGCCAAAATATTTTTAGCCGTGGCCCATAATGACTAATGGCCTGTATCTTGTGAGTGCAATGTCCAAACTTCACAAAACTTGGTACACATGGACAACATGACACTCTTAGGACACATGCCAAATTTAGTCCATTTCTAATGCAAGGGGGCATTATAAATAAAGAAAATCTCTCAACTCTTAAACTCTATGTTGACATTTACAGTACAACCAATACAACTGGATCTACTGTATGTTAGCTACATGTTTTGCATAGTCATTAATTCAGCAACACAGTTTAATTATATGCTGCAATGTGTTATTAGCATCACTATTTATTATTGCTAATATTGGAACAAATATTGTATTAGATTAACTTGTATTGAACATGGAATATTCCTTTAAGGGGCTGTTAAGACCAATCCCAACCTTGCGCTAAAAAAAGCTAGATGCATCGCTACATACAGAACAGAACAAATGGTCATGAAAAACTGTTTTTGATGCAAGAAACCATGACCAATTTTAATAAGTGGAAAAATTACCGCAAATATAATACCAGAATATATCATATGTAATATTACGGTATTATTTCCAAGTTTAGCCATTAGTGTTTGGTATTGGTACAGATTGTTGTGGAGACCATTATGAGAGAATGATTATTAATCATTTCAGGAGAATTTACCTGCTTGAAGAACAAGAGTTTAAATTAGCTCTGTGGCAAGAAGATGCTATAAATACAATATAGAGAAAAGGAAAAGAACACAAAGAGAGAGAAAACGTCCATTTCTGGAGAGTTTAAAGGCAGAAATGTGAAGCGTATAATTTTATAAAAGCACTTACATTAATTCTTCTGTTAAAACACATGTTTTATTTGAGCTGTACAGTTGTTTAAATCATCGCTTTTACAGTCATTTTAGGGTGTAGGGTTTGCTAACATTACATCGACATGGCATTGAAGTTGTAAAATTGGATATAACTTTACAAAGATGTGGTTAGTAAGTGATTTTATCATCATTAAAATCATGTTAACACACATATTGTTTACATCTTGTGTCTATACTTTTGAAACAGTGAGTATTTTAACCCCTTACATTCTGGTGCATTTCTGGGCTGCTGCCCTCAATTTTTCACACTTAAATTTAAAAGCTTACCATTTACACATACTCTGGAATAATTGCAAATAATTGGTCTCAATTTTCAGACAAAAGCCTCCAATTATTTATAAATAATATTGTATGTATTTATAATCTTATGATAAACCGAATTGTCTTTTTTTTTTAATGTTTTTTGTTGTTCTAACTTTGTAAGTATGTAATTTTGGTTCTGTTCACCTGGTCTCCCTCCAAATAGTCTTATTTTATTCCACTAGATGGCAGGAAGTACCAGTAAAAATATTTTTTCCTCTATCACCTTCCTTCACAATATACACATCTGAAATGTCGGTGGCGCTCTAACACATTTTAGCCCTCATAGATGTGCTCGTCCATAGACATTCAGTCTAATTTTCAGTTCAAGCAACACCCTCATTATTTCATTGAATATCTCGGCCTCTGAGTGGACTAGAAGCTCAATCTAGGTGTCATTAGAAAGCTGAGATCCATGTATAACATTGATTCATTAATAGTCAATAACATATATTCTGATTATTTGTTTTGCATGCCTTTCCTGCTGGATGGCATATTTTGTTCTGGACATCTAAGATATAACATTGGATTATTCACACAAGCAAGTTCACAGACAAGTAAAAATGGCTCATTGTTTAGAGAACGTCCTAAGGTAAAAACTGATATAAAATTTTTAGCTATTTGGGGCTTACAACAGCAGTTATCGGTGCATAAAAGAGACGTTTGTATTTGATGACTTACGGAAATCATATTTCACTTTGTGATTCTTTTGAAAATATTTTAAACTGTGGTATTATTGCAACAAAATAAACTATACAGTCACATTGTACAGTGTTATTTTAAAGACTTTTATATTCATATAAATATTTCTACAACATAACCACTAGGTGGCGCTTATTTGCGATGCGGATGTTTTAAGGCCTTATTTTGTTATTTTTAGTAACATAAATGCAGAAGTGATGGTTATCTATGAAAAGTTCAGATTCTTTGCTTTTAAATGATGCCTCATATGCCTGACTTACTGTATGTATACGGGGACTTGAGCATTTTAAGCGTAGAGTTTTTTTGCGAGGTCCTTTTGGACCTGCCGGCGGTTTAAGAGGTTAATGTCCATTCACTTCCATTGTAAACGTCTCACTGTAACCAAGATTTTTCTTTTCTTTTTTAAAAAGGGAGGAGTCTAAGTACATTTTTGTGGTAATCAACATTATGCCACAAATGCTTTCAATTGAGCTTAACTTGTTTTGAACCCAGATTGTTCCTTTAAATAGGTCTTGAAATGTAACTTTAAACAAATATCAGCTTTAAAGGATTGTTCACCCAAAAATGTACATTCTGTCATTATTTACTCACCCAAATGCTGCTATTTCTTGTGACAAACCCAGTTTTTAACAACATGGGAGTGAGTAAATAATGTGAGAATTGTAATTTTTTATGTAATTACTCCCTGAATAACCTGTCTGTGAAAAGAGGGATTTTTCAGGAGAGATGATGTCACAGTGATCTCGACTCACGAAGACAATAAGTGACGGTGAGGCGCTCAAACAGTCTCATTAACATGAGCATATCGACTGTAAAATGACATGCAGAGAAGCAGGTGAACATGTCCAGGTTACAATGACAGTAGACAATTTGCATCTTTATCACCAGTGGGATTACTGTCTATTCTATTCTAGTTCATTTTTATTAACTTTTCCTCTCGTTTCGTGTCTGCTACGCAATTAGCAAGTCCTTCTGGAGCGCCAAATCAAACCCTTATCTGAGCAAATGTAAAAGCTTTTTGATTACATTTCACACATCCATCAAAAAGACAGGCAAAAAGTCTCAGACATATAATTTCTGTCCGTTTACTGCTGCATTACCACTCTTAGCCTGTTGCAGCAAACATTAGCTGTACAGTTAGCATAGAATAGCAAGATATAGGAAGCAATATTACTGCATATACTGTATATATTATCAGGGTTTCTGCAGGATTTATTAAGCTAAATTTAAGACTTTATGACCTTTTTAAGACCAACTAAAGGATTTAATTAGTACATTTAAGGGAACACAGTGTCATCGCATCACTCTCTATATGTAAATGCCTAGGGAGCACAAGAACAGTCATATATACCGTATACAGTAGTAACACTTCAAAGTTTAAAAACGCAACTTAACATACTGTATCTCCATTACTTTCTAATTAATTTTACAAAAAATAACAGGAAAAGGCTTGAATACCTCTGCCTCTAACCACCAGAATGTGGAAATAACTTTTTTATTTTTTTTGCAATCTTAATCCCTAATGTCCTAGATTAGCCAATAATATATACATTTACAGAAATGTACACACTGTGCCACTCAGTTGACATGAGTCACGAACGGCAAAAAGACATGTCCAAGGTTGGAGTCAGCACACAAGTGTGGATTATCTTTTGAACTATAGGTGGCGCTGTCTCCAAAATGCTCAGGTATGTTCAGGACATGATGTCAATGATGCATACCAAATTTCTTATAAATCTGACAATGCATTCAAAAGATATTTAACTTTAAGATAAAAATCAATGTGCCATAGCGGCTGTATGGCTGATATGGGAAATATTATATATGGCTGATATTGGTAATATTGAAATCCTCATAGCACGAGGAATCTATAGACACCGAACTCATGATTTTAGGACATACAGTTCAAAAGTTCCAGGCAAAAATAGCAATTTTTCAAATTTCTTGACCCATAGGTGGCGCTGTATCTAAACTTAGCATGTACCCTCAGATCATGGTCCTGATGAAGCATACCAAGTTTCGTTTCAATACGACAAACCATTGGCAAGATATAGCCCCACTTCCTGTTTTATGTCGACCTTGTTAAATTTGTGTTAACGTAACTTTTCAACAATATCTAAAATCTAAATTTGGTATTATTCATTCTGTGCGGATCAGTCTGGAGATTATTTTGAGCCACTGTTTAGGCAAATTGGGCAAAGTTTGCAGGAATAGTAGCGAATAAACGATAAACGCCATAATCCAAGATGGCGGCCACTGTAATGGGCGGAGTTTAAATTTAAGCGGTCCATTAGTATCATCAGGAGGAGAGTAATTACATGCAAAAAGTATGTATAGGACAAATGGTTCAAAAGATGCATGCAAAAGAAAAGTGAATTTCTGAACTGGTGGTGGCGCTAAAGAGTTTGTCCTACAGACCACAAATTTGGTATGGAGCTATTCATGCTCAAAAATTACTCTTCACTTTAAAACGACCAATCCCTCATGCAACATTTAATACCATGACCTTATGAATTTAAGACTTGTTGCTCCTTTTTAAGGTCTTAATTTGCTAAAGGGCAATTTAAGACTTTTTAATACTTTTTTTTTTAGACTTGCAGAAACCTTTTGGTTAAGATTACTACTGAAAACCGAAGTGTACTTTGGCCTTAACATTCTGCCTAACATCTCCTTTTGTGCTCCACAGAAGACAGAAAGTCATACAGGTTTGGAGCAACATGAGGGTGAGTAAATGTTGACAGAATTTAAATTTTTGGATGAACTATCCCTTTAATGCTACCACCCGAATTAAGATCCTTGTTTTTGTGCTCTGACTGTATAAATAAATGATATCATGTACTACTTATTGTTAGTAGCTTGCAGCGAGTTTGAAATGACTTGTGTCATAGTGCCAATTTGAAAACAAACATCTGTACACAGATAAACAGCCCCCAGATTGTCCGATCCAATGTCTTTGTCTGTTTACACAAAACATGCACTTTAGCTAGCAGTCAAATCGTTCACGTGGGGATGATATAATGACAGCACTTGATTGTAATACTGCGCCTTTTCCAATAAGTTGAACGGCAATTACAGCAGTTTTCTCAGTTTGATTAGATTTCACTCATATCCTAAAACCATAACATTGTTTTTTATGAGCACATGCAACAATTAACAATTAACTGTGACTGCTCAGATCAAAGTCTATTTTAAACACAATTCTAGAAGCGCATGCGTCATCAAATCCTTTACATAATTGGTATATTTGTCTTGTTTTCCAGTAAAAATATCATTAAAATAGAATGCATTTAATAGAGAAGCAAAATGATGTATGATAATAAGACTTTTTCAGAGAACATATCATGAATAAAGGTTTACAATAAGGTTCTATTCATTAACATTAATTAATGCATTAGGTATCTTTTACAGCATTTTTAGTCTTGGTTAATGTAAATTTATAAAACATACAATCATTCATTTTTAGTTGTTACTGGTTGTTATTAATATTAAACAAGATTAAGTAATGCTTTAAAAGTATTGTTCATTATTAGTGTATGTTAACTAATGTATTTAACTATATACGTTTAGTTAAAATAATTATTTTCTTGTTTTATGCATAAAACATATTCATGTTTCCATACATTTTTCAAAAATCATATATATATATATATATATATATATATATATATATATATATATATATATATATATATATATATATATATATACTCACTGTAAGTACTATATGCTTAAAGGTATATTCTGAGTTCAATACAAACCCGCCGGTGGGTCCAAAGGGGGCGCCTTTTCACGAAAAACGTGTATGCTTAAAACGTTAAAGTCTCCATATACATAATTCAGGCATATGAGGTGTCATTTGAAAGCTTAGAATCTGAACTTTTCAGAGATAACCATCAGTTCTGCATTTATGTTACTTAAAATAACAAAATAAGGCCTCAAAACATTCGCGTTGAAAATTAGCGCCCCCTAGAGGTAATGGGGTAGAAATATTTATATGAAAATAAAAGTCTTTCACATAGCACTTAAATAGACAAGTCATATATCAAATGAAAGCTCTCATTCTCAGGAATGTGACTGTACAGGTAATTTTGTTGCACTAATACAACAGTTCGAAAGATTTTCAAAAGAATCACAAAGTGAAATATGATTTCTGTAAGACATCAAATACAAACGTCTCTTTTATGCTCCGATAACTGCTGCTGTAAGCCCCAAGTAGCCAAAAACTTTATATCTGCTTTTACCTTAGGGAATTTTATAAAAAAATCAGCCATTTTTACATGTCTGTGAGCTTGCTTGTGTGAATAATCCAATGTTATATCTTAGATGTCCAGAACTAAATATGCCATCCAGAAGGAAAAGCATGCAAAAATAAAATCATCGGAAAATATGTTTAAATATGTTCAAATGTTTTATATCATCGCAAAGGGGAGGATCTCAGCTTTCTAATGGCACAGATTGGGCTTGTAGTCCACTCAGAGGCCGAGATATTCTATGAAACATCGAGGGTGGAGCTTGAACCGAAAATTAGACTGAATGTCTATGGACGAGCACATCTGTGAGGCCTAAAATGTGTTAGAGCGCCACCTACATTTCAGATCTGTATATTGTGATGGAAGGTGATAGAGAGAAAAAAATTTCTAGTGCTTTCTTGGGAAAGGCACAGAGAAGCTCATCTGTCTTTGTTGTTAATCAGATAAACCCCCAAACTAACTCATCATATGACTGGCCATTTGCTGAGGGACTACTCTTTTCATGATCGCCAGGGAAACCCATAGAAACCCATTGTTCTTCAATATAACCAACTCTCCACATTTAAAACTATTATACTAATCATGAGGCATGTTTCCAGCTCACATGAAGCTTCATTCATGAACAGCTGACATGGATCTTGGCCTTTTCTATTTCACTACAATCCAAATACTCAGATTATACTACAAATATGGACAAATGCATCCTATGCAGATGATAACCCTGACAATTATACTTTTCATAATGTGTAATGTATTATCCGTGTTAAAACTAAAAAAAACGAATTAATGGGGGCCTGCGTAGCTCAGCGAGTAAAGACGCTGACTACCACACTTGGAGGAGACTTTTACCACGTGCCCTCTGAAACAAAGGGGTCTGAACAAACCGAATGGGTTAAAAGATCAGCCTGGACAAACCCCTCGGGTTCTTCTCTGCTCTACGGTCATCACACACTTTGACCTCTGTCCCGGGAAGTCCAGAGTTCTCCCTGGCAGGAGCCCTCACCTCCAATAATCTAATTATTTGTCATTTATCCTTATAATGGTTTTTCGAACTAATTCCATTATAAAGGTCCTTACATAATGGCATAGACATTCCGACAGTTTAATTAAACTACTAACACACATACTGTTTCCTACATACTACCAAATTTCCTACAGCTTGCTGTCATTTTGTAGAATAAAATGAGAATATTCAAAGTGAGGTAGAGTGAACAGAACCAGAATTACATGTTTACAAAGTTAGGACAACAACAAAAAAAAAGTTGTTTATCAGAAGATTATTGTTTATTAATAATGGGAGTCTTTATATATTTTATTTGGGGGGATCTCTGAAAAATTAGAATTTTTTTTTGCAGTTAGTCCACAGTAAGTTTAAATGGTGAGCTTTTAAATTGGAGTGTGAAAAATAGCGGGCAGCAGCCCAAAAATGCACCAGAGTTTAAGGGGTTAAACTTGTGTATTATTAGAGCTGTAAAGTTGTTAAAAGCGTTGTTTTTACGGTCATTTTAGGGTTTTAGAGTTTACAGCGTTACGTCATTATTGCAACGAAGTTGTAAAATTGCCAATAACTATAAAAGTTTATTAAGTGATTTTATCACAGTAAAATCATGTTAACACACATATTGTTTATGTCTTGTGTCTATACTTTTGAAACAGTGAGTATTTTAATGTTTACGGATTGACCCCCATTGACTTCCATTGTAAGTGACTCGCTGTAACACAGATGTGCTTTCTTTTTATACAGTGCATCTAGAAAGTATTCACAGCGCTTTTCCTCAAAATTCTACAAACAATACCCCATAATGACAACGTGAAAGAAGTTTGTTTGAAATCTTTGCAAATTTATTAAAAATAAAAAACTAAAAAAAAATCACATGTACATAAGTATTCACAGCCTTTGCCATGACACTCAGAATTGAGCTCAGGTGCATCCTGTTTCCACTGATCATCCTTGAGATGTTTCTACAACTTGATTGGAGTCCACCTGTGGTAAATTCAGTTGATTGGACATGATTTGGAAAGGCACACACCTGTCTATATAATGTTCCACAGTTAACAGTGCATGTCAGAGCACAAACCAAGCCATGAAGTCCAAGGAATTGTCTGTAGACCTCCGAGACAGGATTGTATCGAGGCACAGATCTGGGGAAGGGTACAGAAAACTTTCTGCAGCATTGAAGGTCCCAATGAGCACAGTGGCCTCCATCATCCATAAATGGAAGAAGTTTGGAACCACCAGGACTCTTCCTAGAGCTGGCCGCCTGGCCAAACTGAGCGATCGGGGAGAAGGGCCTTAGTCAGGGAGGTGACCAATAACCCGATGGTCACTCTGACAGAGCTCCAGCATTTCTCTGTGGAAAGAGGAGATCCTTCCAGTAGAACAACCATCTCTGCAGCACTCCACCAATCAGGCCTGTATGGTAGAGTGGCCAGACGGAAGCCACTCCTCAGTAAAAGGCACATGACAGCCCGCCTGGAGTTTGCCAAAAGGCACCTGAAGGACTCTCAGACCATGAGAAACAAAGATTGAACTCTTTGGCCTGAATGGCAAGCGTCATGTCTGGAGGAAACCAGGCACCGCTCATCACCTGGCTAATACCATCCCTACAGTGAAGCATGGTGGTGGCAGCATCACGCTGTGGGGATGTTTTTCAGCGGCAGGAACTGGGAGACTAGTCAGGATCGAGGGAAAGATGAATGCAGCAATGTACAGAGACATCCTTGATGAAAACCTGCTCCAGAGCGCTCGGGACCTCAGACTGGGGTGAAGGTTCATCTTCCAACAGGACAACGACCCTAAGCACACAGATAACAAAGGAGTGGCTCCGGGACAATTCTGTGAATGTCCTTGAGTGGCCCAGCCAGAGCCCAGACTTGAACCCGATTGAACATCTCTGGAGAGATCTGAAAATGGCTGTGCACCGACGCTCCCCATCCAACCTGATGGAGCTTGAGAGGTCCTGCAAAGAAGAATGGGAGAAACTGCCCAAAACTAGGTGTGCCAAGCTTGTAGCATCATACTCAAAAAGACTTGAGGCTGTAATTGGTGCCAAAGGTGCTTCAACAAAGTATTGAGCAAAGGCTGTGAATACTTATGTACATGTGATTTTTTTCATTTTTTATTTTTAATACATTTGCAAAGATTTGCAAAGAAGAACAAACTTCTTTCACGTTGTCATTATGGGGTATTATTTGTAGAATTGAGGAAAATAATGAATTTAATCCATTTTGGAATAAGGCTGTAACATAACAAAATGTGGAAAAAGTGAAGCGCTGTGAATACTTTCCGGATGCACTGTATATAATTTTTTTTGGTAATCAACATTATAACACAAATGCTATCGATTGAGCTTAACTTATATTGAACCCGGAATATTCCTTTAATTAGGCAAAATAAATAAATAATCAAATGCACCTTGTTTTAAGGATTAGATATTTTTACTGGAAAACAAGACAAAAATACTGGTTAAGATATTGACTTTATGCAGCTTAAAAAAAGATGTTTTACATGACAAATACGGCTGTGCACAGGGCAGATAGCATGTGAGATCATTAAAACTGGGCGTATGAATGTAATAATTATAATTCACACAAAGCGACCCATCAGCACAAAAGCAGACATGAATAATTTATAAAAGACAGAATGAGCGAATGTGGGTGGACATTACAAAGATACATCTCTCTCTCTCTCTCTCTCTCTCTCTCTCTCTCTCTCTCTAACTTATAAAATGTGAAACATTAATGTAATATTATGTAATACGCACATTTCTGTAGAGGCTCGTGTGGACAAATGATGGATAATTATTACTAGATATTCAAAGCATGTACAAAGAACATAACAGATGGTTCACGATAACAGACGTAATACAAAATTGTTGTAATACTATATTTATCTAATTAAATCAGCATAAAAAAGTCAATGCAACAAATACTACCATGTAACATAAATATTTGAAAATGTAATAAAATATGCATCTTTCTTATTTTTTTATGAGGTATTTCCAATAAATAGAGTTTGAGCAGAAAATGTGCATGTAAATAATGTCACAATGCAACAAATACCGTATGAATGGTCCTACAGACAGGTGTCATTTTCTTTATGCAAAATATTATTTCTTGGCATTGAATTTTAGGTGAAATATGACTAAGAAAACCCCCAACAAGCAACGTGGTATTACCATGATTTTTAGGACAAAAAAATCAAGGTATTGTCATGTAAATGCCATGGTGTGTGAATAAGGATTTCTTTAAGTACCAAGGTGTGGTTGTTTACCTGAGAAGGCGTTGCTATAGTAACGTGAAAGCGTTTGCATGATGTCTTTGGAGTGTTGTGTCCAGGGCGCGATCTTACGGTACGTCTTCACTCTGTGCACCAGTTGAGATCCTCCGTACTGTAAAGACAGTGTGTCGCCGTGGTCTTCATACAACTCTTCAAATAATCTACACACACAAACACACACAAATACGGTCAGTAGTAAAAAGTCAACTGTATTCTCACTTTCAACGCAGTATCACAAAGGCTACATTCACACCGCAGCTGAATGTGGCCCAAATATGCGACTATATTTTGTTCGGTTGTTTACAGGACATTTTAAATGAACAGCTGACACTCCTAAACTGACCTGAATCTGTATTACAAACCCTGGCATGTACATCATTAAACATGTACAGTTACTGTAATTATATTAGAATTTGAATTACAATTAGCATTTTTTATGTATTTTTTTAACACATTTTATTTAATAATTAGGGCTGTCAACTGATTAAATATTTTAACTGAATTAATTACATGGTTTGCCGATTAATTAATCGCAATTAATCGCAATTAATCGCATATATAAATATTTGCTGAGAAAGCCCCTCAAATTGTAAAATAATTCAATATATAATGATTAAGCAATTATAAATAGCTACTGTATATTTAAATAATTATAAATAAAAATATTTATATATTATAAAAAATAATAATACAGATAATTACAGATGCATTACATTATTAACTAACATTAATAAAGATGATTAAATGCTGTAAACAATATATTGTTAATTGTAAATTCATGATAACTAATGCATTAACTAATATTAACGAATGGAACCTTATTGTAAAGTGTTAACAAGACGACGATATAAAAAGTGGCTTTAGAATGCAATATATTGTTTATTTGCATATAACTGAACATAAGCCAATCATTGGCCTACAGTTCACCGCAATCCATTCTGCAGTTGAATTTGTCGAGATTTATAATGAGGGCTTGTTTAAGGACGAGTCAATGTACACCTGCGTCAGATGCTTCTGGAGCGTCTTTGTTGCGTCACATCATAAACGTACCATTTTTAGGTCGCTGTGTCAAGTTTAACATAGTTTGAAACTTAGAAAAACACGTCTTGAGATTCCAGCATTCGGATTTGCCCTCCATCCAGCTGTATTTGATCGCAAGAATGCGTCCGTCATGCCCTGCGTTCATATATACTGTGGCAGGGAGGAAGGCGGGGCCGTGTCGTGATGCTGCACACCCGGCTCCTAATCAGGCTAAGCAAGCCCTCGAGAGGGATAAAGGCGACCGGAGGCGGCAGTTCCAGAGAGAGTTACAGGCAGCTGCCCGGCATGTGTTTGTGTTTGTCTTTTAGTTTAAGTTTATTATTAAATTATTATTTATATTGTCAAGCCGGTTCTCGCCTCCTCCTTTCCCTTGTACCTCGTTACACTGATGCCGCAATCCGGGAAGGAGGAGGGATGTGCCATAGTAGAGTCCTCGCCACTACCATCCACCCCAAAGGAGCAGCCGCGGCCATCCGCCGGGGGACAGAGGAGCTGGAGGAACGGCCGCCAACCGCGAGGGGAGGAGTGGTCAGGGCCGCTGCCAGGGGCGGAGGAGACCCCTACCAGCTGCTAGAACGCGGCGGGGTCAAGAGGACCGCTGACCGCGAGCGGGAAGTGGCTCCTGGCCGACCGCCTGGAGCGGGAGAACCGTTGCCAGGGGCGGGAGAGACCCCTTCCGTCCACTGAAAACGCGCCAGGGCATTCCGTCCGCCAGGGGCTGGAGGACTGCCTCCAATCCGTCCGGCGGAGGCGCGGCTGTCGTCCACTAGAGGGTGGAGGAGTGGCCGAGGACCAAGCTACGGCGTATCGGAGAACCGGCGAGTGCATTTTTTTTCTCTCTCTCTCCTCTATCTCCCCCGCTGTTGCTCCGTGTTGGCCTTTCCCTCTCGTTTTTTTGTTTTGTTGTTTTTTTCCTCCCCTTGTCATCCTCCCAGGTCCGAAGAGGCGGGGATGACCTGCCGGCAGGCAGGGCCGGGAAGGCACCCCTGGAAAGGAGGGGGGGGGTGTACGTCATACCGGGGGCTCCCTGGCCTGAAGGAAAGGAGGGAGGAGTGTGGCAGGGAGGAGGGCGGGGCCGGGTCGTGATGCTGCACACCTGGCCCCTCATCAGGCTAATCAAGCCCTCGAGAGGGATAAAGGCAGCCGGAGGCGGCAGTTCTAGAGAGAGAGTGTTACGGGCAGCTGCCCGGCATGTGTTTGTCTTTTTGTTTAAGTTTATTATTATTATTATTTATATTGCCAAGCCGGTGCTCGCCGCCTCCTTTCCCTTGTACCTCGTTACATATATCATTTCATAGCCATATGACTGATACCATGTAAGCTACGTATTATTATCCGGACCTTTGACCGGACCTCTTGGAACTTAAATTGAGTATCCCTGTTCTAAACAATTACAGGCCTACATATGGGGTAAATCTTGCACGCAAATTACAAATGTTGCATTAGATTGATGTAAAAATCACATTACCGACCTGGCTGTTCACACTGAAGGCACATTTGGGAAAAAATCAGATACGTATACGATTTATTTCCACATATGAAAGTGGCCCAGATCGGATTTGAAAATGTCAGATTCAGTACCACATCTATGTCACATTTGGACACATTAAAACAACACTTTATGAATCAAGATCCAGTCCTGACAAGTAAACTGCCGTTAATAGATTGGTGTCTATGTGTGTTGTGCAGTGATATACACAGTTTCACATCATAGCTGTGTATTTTAGCATAACTTAGACACTGTATTGACCAACCAGCATCCAGAACAGGAACTATCTGGGTCATAATGTTTTTTTGTTGTGATGCGGTTACCTGACGCAGTCTGTGTCGAACTGAAGTTTTGGTTTGTCTATCATTCCGAGTGCGTAGAGCTGATAGGCCAGTGCACATTTGCCCACCATGAACTGAGCGGTGTTCGTTCGGTCCAGACAGTCCACGCAGTTTGTCCTCAAAACGCCAGTCTGTTAAAAAAAAAACACAATTAGTCATGCTTAATTTTACATTTTGTGCATATAGTTCCCCTACATCACAAGTGTGCATTTGAGTATTTTATTTAATATATTTGCACAGATATATTGTGCTTAACATACTTGCAACCTGCCCTTAGGTGTGACCTTCCCTCCAAGATCTCCCCACCTGTAAACAGAGTTTCATGAGAATCTTTTAAGACAACGTTTTGTTTTGCTTTTGAACGAGGGGTCTGTATTAGATCTCATATTTTCTTCAGACTTTGATATCAGTGAACGTACTGTCACGAGGAAGAGGAATATTGTAGCTGTGTTATTTTCTAAATGAAACGTGAACGCACTTCAACACGTGAACCTTTACAAAAAGTGCTGAAAACAACAAAAGTGCTGCCATTTACAGTGAGTCAGACATGAGGTCAGTATCCTCTCTGAGCTCACATGAGGAGAACAAAAATAGTTTTCTGTGCAAAACTTTACCTGGATTTTGTACCTGTGGAGATCATTTGGATTCACATTGTTTATATGAGAATAGAAACTGCTGCTGGTCTGTTGTCGTAGATTGTACAAGCTTTATTTAATAATTTGCATTTTTCTAGTGTCATGACCTTGTGGAAGAAAATTATTGCCAGAAGTTTGTACATCTTCACCAATAGAGTGCAACTTTTTTTCCTATTAAATTTTTTCATAGTGATTTAAAAAAAATCCTTTAAAGAGTTTTGAGCCATGAATCAAACCAACCAGCTCCGAGATGAATCACAACATTACAAACTTTGATTTGAAGCAAAAAACGTATTTGAAAATCGGACAAAGACAAAGATACAAGACTGTGTACGTAACGTCTTTAATGAGGGAATGAACTACAATCCCATGAAGCATTGAGAATGACTTAATACAATTAAAAACAATGGAAAAATATAAATGTGCAGAGCTCTTTTGACACGATTCTTGATTTATAAGCTTGAATTCCACCGCAATTGCAAATGCAAAAGGTGTCTGCAGATTCTCAATGCAATAGGAGGGTTAACTTCAGGGTTTTTTTTCTCCCCAATTTGGAATGCCCAATTCCCAATGCACTCTAAGTCGTCGTGGTGGCGTAGTGATTCACCTCAATCCGGGTGGTGGAGGACGAATCTCAGTTGCCTCAGCATCTGAGACCGTCAATCCGCTCATCTTATCACGTGGCTTGTTGAGCGTGTTACCGCGAAGGCGTAGCGCGTGTGGAGGCTTCACGCTATTCTCCACGGCATCCATGCACAATTCACCACGCGCCACACTGAGAGTGAGAACCACATTATAGCGACCACGAAGAGGTTACCCCATGTGACTCTACGCTCCCTAGCAACCGGGCCAATTTGGTTGCTTAGGAGACCTGGCTGGTGTCACTCAGCATGTCCTGGATTCGAACTCACGACTCCAGGGGTGGTAATCAGCGTCTTAACTCGCTGAAATACCCAAGCCCCCGGGTTAACTTATGTTGACATATACAACTTTTCATTTTCAAAATTGTATTAGTATATGCTGAAATTAACATGTACCAAGATTGACAAGTGCTGTGAAAGTATTGTTCGTTGTTGGTTCATGTGAGTAACTAATGTTAACGAATACCACCTTACTGTAAAGTCTGAACGCAATAATATAAGCAGAGTGTGTCAGCAAAGATTTTTCGAAAGAAAAAATAATTGTAAAACCCTAATTTTGTAAACATATAATTCTGGTTCTGTTCACATAACCTCACTTTGAAAAGTCTGATTTTATTCCACTAGATGGCAGAAAGTACTAGAAAAAAGATTTTTTTCTCTATCACATTCCATCACAATATACAGATCTGAAATGTAGGTGGCGCTCTAACACATTTTAGCCCTCAAAGATGTGCTCATCCATAGACATTCAGTCTAATTTTCAGTTCAAGCACCACTCTCGTTATTTTATTGAATATCTCGGCCTCTGAGTGGACTAGAAGCTCAATCTAGATGTCAGACAAGTAAAAAATGGCTTGTTTTTTAGAGAACTCCTTAAGGTAAAAGCAGATATGAAGTTTTTGGCTACTTGGGGCTTACAGCAGCAGTTATTGGTGCATAAAAGAGATGTTTGTATTTGATGACTTACAGAAATCATATTTCACTTTGTGATTCTTTTGAAAATATTTTGAACAGTGGTATTAGTGCACATAAATTAACTATACAGTCATATTCCTGAGAATAAGAGCTTTCATTTGATATATGACTTGTCTATTTAGGTGCTATGTGAAGAACTTTTCTTTTTATATAAATATTTCTACCACATGACCTCTTGGGGGCGCTAATTTGCGAGATGAATGATCTGAGGCCTTATTTTATTATTTTAAGTAACATAAATGCAGAACTGATGGTTATCTATGAAAAGTTCAGATTCTAAGCTTTCAAATGATATACCTGAATTATGTATATGAGGACTTTAATGTTTTATACGTAATCGTGATATAGCACCCCCTTTGGAACCGCCGACGGGTCCATAGAGTTTAAGGGATAGTTCACCTAAATTTATTCATCTTTATGCCGTCTCAAAATCCTATGACTTTCTTACTTCTGTGGAACACAAAGATTTTTTGATGGAGATATGAGGTCTCTGTCCATACAATGCAAGTCAACGGGGTCCAAACTTAAAAAGCACCAAAAAGGACATAAAGGCATAAAAGTAATTCATGTGGATTAATCCATGTCTTCTGAAGTGATACGATCAGTTTTGGGTGAGAAAATATAAATCTTGACACCTACGGTCTCCATGTGCTCTGCGCATGCTTCAACTGAGGAACTGTAGCCAAAGAAACTGCAGATGCCAAGATTTATAGTGAATAAGGTGTTACATTTTGGTCTGTTTCTCACCCAAAATGGATCATATTGCTTCAGAAGACATGGGTTAAACCACATGAATTACTTTTATGCTGCCTTTTTTTCCTTTTTGTTGCTTGAAAGTTTTGGACCCCATTGACTTGCATTGTATGGACAAAGACACCTCATATCTCCATCAAAATGTCTACATTTGTTTTCCACGGATGAAAGAAAGTCTTTTGAGACGGCATAAGTATGAGTAAATGATGAGAGAATAATCATTTTTGGAACGCTGTGGCCTTGTGGAAACAGATTCTGCCTTAATGTGAAAGAAAGTTCTTAATCTCACATTAAACACGTCTCATTCAACACGTACACTTGAGTGTATGTGTGTGGGTTTACCTTTCATCAGGTCGTAACGTATGGCAGTAAAAATCGGGTCGATTAACGAAGAAACCCGTCCGCTTCACCACATTCTCAGCAATCAAACTGAGTCGATCCAACACGTTACACAGTTTACTGCATACATAGACAGACAGATGAGAGAGAGACACAATGAATAACAGGAACAGATGGAACAAAGAGACAAAGAAATTTTCAGCTCATGAAGGACAAAATTTCCTGTTACATAACCAAGATGAATTAGACATCTGCACCAAAACTGTGTCCAGTAGATATTACATTTTTCACGGAAGCCCTGAACCACAAGGTGAAGAAAAATTAACTAGTTGAAAAAACAAATTTTAGCCCTATAAAAAAATTATTTGCAAATATTTTTTTTCTCAGGCAATTTTTTTTTTTTGTCTCTCTCTGATTTTTACTCTCTGATAATTACTTATTATTGGTTCAATTAATCACACACTAGTAGGCTGTCTTTCACATGCGTGTGATTCTGTCACCTTTTAAAGGCCCGGGTATACTTCGTTGTGGCGAGTTACGGATCGCCTCGCACCCGGTCGACCGCGAACGAATAGGATCGCTTTCGACGCATGCGCATCTCAACCGCTTTGTGACACTCACGATGCACAGACGATGCGCACAGACGAGCCGCTGAGCTGATGATGCAATTTGCGTCACACATACTGTGCGCGGAGGGATCCGCAACGCGCACACCAGAAGCTTACTGATAGTTGCCCCTGGTGGCCGAGTTTGGTACCACATGCTAATTTTTAGCTAGCAAGAAAAAACATTTCAGAAAAGAAAAAAAAATTCAGAGATAAAAAAAATTTTTTTTCAGATAAAATGTTTTTCTAAAGGAAAAAAAAATCAATGTTCTGCCTGAAAAAAATAAATAAAAATGTGCAGATAATTATATATATATATTTTAGGACATAGGCTTGGGAAGGCACTAAGACACATACAAATTTCACCTAGTGACCTTGCGGTTCAGGGCTTCCGTAATTTATGCACGTGTGTGTGCAGGGTCCAAGATTTACACTTGCAAACCACTAAATCGAAGTAAAAATTGGCTTTGTTAAGTTAATACAACAGTTACTGGCCAGTTGGCTGGTTAACTACAGAAAGATTACTAACTGTGGCATGACGTGTCTTCAACCAAGTTTTACCTATGACAGGCCTTCATGTTTTCGCAATTGCGTACAGAAAGTCAGTTTTAAACATATGAGAATCAATAGCACTTGCCATCATTGACATCAAACCTGAAGCAGCGCTACATTTTTTTTTTTATGATAGTTGTGGCAAAGGGGATGAATTTCAGCAAATAATTTACTTTTCTTCTTTTTCTTC
Source organism: Myxocyprinus asiaticus (assembly GCF_019703515.2). NCBI lineage: Eukaryota > Metazoa > Chordata > Actinopteri > Cypriniformes > Catostomidae > Myxocyprinus > Myxocyprinus asiaticus. The sequence continues at coordinate 46,443,004 of NC_059362.1, read as the reverse complement.
TACAAAGCAATCGTATGACTTAAGATGACTTGGAATATAAGGCACGAGTTATATTGACTTATATTGAGTCTCACACCTCTTGGTGTATCGGGCCATGTCCCAGGCGATGTACTCGATGCCGTGCTCCGGCGGGAGGAACTGGTTGAGGTTGGTGATGGCAGGGTAAAGCTCTTCACTCAAGATCTTCTCATGTTTCCTTTTCTCTCGTTTCTGACAGGAAAAACAAACCTTGTTACGACACGAAAAATCTTTACTAACACAATGTGCTTATATTATTGCGTTAAGACTTTACAATAAGGTGGAATTCGTTAACATTACTTACTCACATGAACCAACAATGAACAATACTTTCACAGCACTTGTTAATTTCAACATATACTAATACAATTTTGAAAATGAAAAGTTATATACGTCAACATAAGTTAACCCTCTGACTGCGTTCAGAATCTGCAGACACTTTTTGCATTCGCGGGTCAATTTTGACCCGGTGGAATTCAAACTTATAATTCATTCATAACCCGATGTTTTTCATCTTAAACTATATTGTAAGTCATTAATAGGTTCTTAACTGTTCATACTTGTAATAATTTTTGGCATGTTAACTGACAAATATAAAAGTTTTTTTTGAAATAATAAAATTTAGAAATTCTATGACATTTCAAAATATACATGAACTACAGAAAACCAGTGTGATACCAGGCAGTGATGCAGCCAGTCAGGATGCTCTCTACAGTGCTGGTGTAGAACCATGTGAGGATGTGGCGGTTCATTCCAAACTTCCTCAGCCATCTCAGGAAGAAGAGGCGCTGATGAGCCTTCTTCACAACGGCCTCAGTGTGGATGGACCATGTGAGTTCCTCAGTGATGTGGACACAGAGGAACTTGAAGCTGCTGACTCTCCACTGGTGCTCCATTGATGGTGATGGGACTGTGTTCTCTGTCTTTTCTTCTGAAGTCCACCACAAGCTCCTTTGTCTTACTGACGTTGAGGGAGAGGTTGTGCTCCTGACACCAGTGTGTCAGAGTGTGCACCTCCTCTCTGTAGGCTGTTTCATCATTGTCAGTGATCAGACCTACCACCGTCGTATCATCAGCAAACTTAATGATGGCATTGGAGCTGTGTGTTGCCACACAGTCATGTGTGTACAGGGAATACAGGAGTGGGCTGAGAACACAGCCCTGCGGGGCTCCAGTGTTGAGGGTCAGTGATGAGGAGATGTTGCTGCCCATTCTAACCACCTGGCATCTGCTTGACAGGAAGTCCAGGATCCAGCTGCACAGCGAGCTGTTTAAGCCCAGAGCCCGGAGTTTCTCATCTAGCTTGGAGGGCACTATGGGGTTGAATGCTGAGCTGTAGTCTACAAACAGCATTCTCACATAAGTGTTCTTTTTTTCCAGGTGGGAGAGAGCAGTGTGTATTGTAGATGCAATGGCATCATTAGTGGAGCGGTTGTTGCGGTAAGCAAACTGCAATGGGTCCAGTGATGGAGGCAGCACAGAGCAGATGTAATCTCTGATTAGTCTCTAAAAGAATTTGCTGATGATGGGGGTCAGAGCAACAGGATGCCAGTCATTTAAGCAAGTGATATTGGATTGCTTTGGTACAGGCACAATGGTGGACATTTTAAAGCATGTGGGGACCACAGACAAGGAGAGGGAAAGGTTGAAAATGTCCGTAAAAACACCAGCCAGTTGGTTCATGCACGCTCTGATGATGTGGCCCGGAATGCCGTCTGGACCCGCGGCTTTACGGATATTCACCCATCGGAAGGATCGGGTTACATCCACTGCAGAGACAGAGAGTGAACTAACCTCTGTAGCTTCGGCCGCGAGAGCTCTCTCCGCGAGGGCAGTGTTATTTCCCTCAAAACGAGCATAAAAAGTATTTAGCTCATCCGGGAGAGAGGCAGCGGTGTTCATGGTGGAGTTTTTATTCCCTTTAAAGTCCGTGATGATGTTAATTCTCTGCCACATGCTTCTAGAGTTGGTGGTCCTTCAATCTTGTTCCTGTACTGACATTTTGCTGTTCTGATTTCTGTTTTCGGAGGGCATAACTGGCTTGTTAATGCTCCTCCGCACTCCCGGAATTAAAAGCTGAGGTCCGCGCATCAAGTGCAGCGCGAACATCGCTATTTATCCATGGCTTCTGGTTCGGGTAGATCCGTATTGTTTTGGTCGGAACAACATCCTCTACGCACTTTCTGATGAAACACGTTACGCTATCAGCGTACACCTCGATGTCGTCATCAGAGGCGGACCGGAACATCTCCCAGTCCGCGTGACCAAAACAGTCTTGTAGCGTAGAATCTGACTGGTCCGACCAGCACTGGATCGTTCTGAGGGTGGGTGCTTCCTGTTTCAGTTTCTGCCTGTAAGCGGGCAGAAGCAGAATGGAAGAGTGGTCTGATTTGCCAAATGGTGGGTGGGGGAGGGATCTGTAGCCATCTCGGAAGGGAGAGTAGCAATGGTCCAAAACCCGGTCCCCTTGTGTGTTGAAACTAATGTGTTGGTGGTATTTTGGTGCGACTGATTTAAAATTGGCTTTGTTAAAGTCCCCGGTCACAATGAACGCGGCCTCAGAGTGCACGGTTTCCTGCATGCTTATAATCCCATACAGTTCCTGTGTCGGCTTGTGGCGGGATGTACACAGCTGTGATAATGACCACTGTGAATTCACTCGGTATCCAGAATGGTCGACACAGAAACATGAGAAATTCCAGATCAGGAGAGCAGAAAGACTTGATAGAATGTATGTTCCTCTGATCACACCAGGATTTGTTGATCATAAAACATACACCACCACCTCTGCTTTTACCTGAGAGGTCTTTTGCTCTGTCCGCTCGGTGCATGGAGAACTCAGCTCGCAGAGCTTGGTGTCCAGAGACTGAACATTTCCCAGTACAATACTAGGTAGTGGGGGTCGATTTGCACGACGTCTTACTCTGATGAGAACGCCGGCTCTATTTCCCCTTTTCCTTCTGCGTTTCCACAGCGGGGCTGTCCAGACAAAGGGCTCCGCTGGCATGTTTGTAAACAGCGGGTCGGCATTGAAGAATTTAAAGTCCGGTGTTTGGTGTGCTATTGCGGAACCAATGTCAAAAAACATAGAATTGTGAACAAAACAAACAAAAAACTGCAGTGTGTGTGTGACCGTATGTGTGTGACTGTATGTGTGTATGTGTGTGACTGTATGCGTGTGTCTGTATGTGTGTGACTGTAAGTGTGTATGTGTGTGTCCGTATGTGTGTGACCATATGTGTGTGACCGTATGTGTGTGACTGTATGTGTGTATGTGTGTGACTGTATGTGTGTGACCGTGTGCGTGTGACTGTACTGTATGTGTGTATGTGTGTGACTGTATGTGTGTATGTGTGTGACTGTATGTGTGTGACTGTATGTGTGCGTATGTGACTGTATGTGTGTATGTGTGTGACTGTATGTGTGTGACCGTATGTGTGTTTATGTGACTGTATGTGTGTATGTGTGTGACTGCATGTGTGTGACTGTATGTGTGTGACCGTATGTGTGCGTATGTGTGTGTGTACGTGTGTGACTGTATGTGTGTATGTGTGTGACTGTATGTGTGTATGTGTGTGACTGTATGTGTGCTTATGTGACTGTATGTGTGTGAATGTGTGTGTGTACGTGTGTGACTGTGTGTGTATGTGTGTGACTGTATGTGTGTGACCATATGTGTGTGACCATATATACCAGTGAGATACAAACAAGTCTGTGAGAGAGGCTAAATGTAAGTGAATTGTTTATAAGAAAAAATAGAATTCATAGATGCACAAAAAATATCGACAATATAATGTGTACAGCCACAATTGATGCCCAGGTCAAAATTGACCCACGAACGCAAACGATGTAACAATTTTAAAAATGTTATATCTCAAACTATTTAAAAAAAAACAAAAACGTATTGTGTGTATTTTGATAGTTTTGACAAAGTCACAAAGTTTGGTTTCCATACTAAAAACTATGTTGTATTTAAAAATGACTATCTACCTCTCCCGGATCAAAAATGATCTGAACACAATAGGAGGGTTAAAGGGACAGTTCACCCAAAAATGAAAATTCTCTCATTATTCACTTACCCTGATGCCATCCCAGATGTGTATGACTGTCTTTATTCAGCAGAACACAAATTAAGATTTCTAGAAGACTGAGCTCTGTCAGGTCCTTATAATGCAAGTAAACAGGTGTGAGCACTCTGACGGTCCAAAAGTCACATTTAGGCAGCATAAAAGTAATCCACATGACTCCAGTCGATCAATGAATGTCTTCTGAAGTCATACACATCTGGGATGGCATCAGGGTGAGTAATGAGAGAATTTTTGGGTGAACTATTCCTTTAAAAATTATGAACTAAGAAGAACTTACAATTACAATTGTTTTTTTTATAAACTAACATTAATTATATTAATAAATACTGTGAAAAAATTGTTAGTTCATGATACCTAATGCATTTACTAATGTTGACAAACTGAACCTTATTGTGAAGTGTTTGCCGGTACTCTATAATAATTTCTACACTGCAAAAAAACTAATTTTCCTATGTATTTTTGTCTTGTTTTCCAGTAAAATCGTCTAAACATTCTTAAAACAAGCTAAAATTATTTGAGAAGCAAATTGACAAGATATTTTGTCTTGTTTTTGTTCATAACAACAAACAACTATTTGCTAATGGGGTAAGGGAAAAAAACTTGATTTAAAGGGAAAACATGTTTATTTTTCTTCCCTCATTGGGAAATAGTTTTTCTCGTTTTAAGCATAAACCACACCCAATTTTGTTAGATTTCTCTGAAAACAAGTCTTAATATCTTATGCCATTCTGCTTCTCACTTAATGTTTTCTTGTTTTAAGGATATGCAGATGTATATCTACTGGATATATACGCCTTCAAGCATTATGACTCAAACATAACGTCCTGCTCTATAGGGGCTGATGACTAATCGATGATGAACACTGGTAAGACATTATCCGGTCGGCACAATCACACGTGACACGTGTTTATATGTTCGGCCCGTGGGCCGCATCATGTTCTTGGAAATCTTTCTGAAGACATACGAGAGTCCTCCTGCGACCCACAATGCACTCTGCCTCCCGCTACAAACACTTTAATGGTTCACTGCTGTGCTGACAATGAACACACACACACACACACACACACACACACTACTGGAGGCCAACAGCAGCAAAACCCACACTTTCTAAGGGAGACAAACTGCACACTGTGCTGCTAGAAACAACTAGAAACATGTCTTTCTGCAAACCACACACACAAATACACACGTTTACTATAGTTACTATAATGACTACTGACTACTCTACCCCTAAAACAAAACATTATTTTATATTGTTTATGCATGTTTGTTTCTTCAACTTCGGGGACTTTCATGTTGCAGGATTTATTTATATATATATATTTAATTTTTTTCTCCCATTTTTTCCACAATTTGGAATGCCCAATTCCCAATGCGCTCTAAGTCCTTGTGGTGGCGTAGTGACTCGCCTCAATCCGGGTGGCGGAGGACGAATCTCAGTTGCCTCTACGTCTGAGACTGTCAATCCGTGCATCTTATCACGTGACTTGTTGAGCACGTTAACGTGGAGACGTAGTACATGTGGAGGCTTCACGCTATTCTCCGCGGCATCCACACACAATTCACCACGCGCCCCACCGAGAGTGAGAACCACGAGGAGGTTACCCAATGTGACTCTACCCTCCCTAGCAACTGGGCCAATTTGGTTGCTTAGGAGACCTGGCTGGAGTCACTCAGCACACCCTGGATTTGAACTTGCGACTCCAGGTGTGATAGTCAGCGTCAATACTCGCTGAGATACCCAGGCCCCCCTATTTTTAAATGATTAAAACAAACAGATTTCCACTTTTTTCTTTTTGTTATATGAAGGTCACATTAAAAGCTCGGATGGGAGAAAAAATATAATTGTCAAAATATTACTAACTACGTCTTGACCAACAAAAAATAGGTATCGTTTGAAAGTTTAAGCCTTTACTTTCCAATGCATGTGACACTATGACCAAAACTGAACAAGTTCTTTGAAATTTGCAGACAAATCAGAAGTGTTCCGTTTTTATCATTTATTAAAAAAGATTGCACTGTAAATATTATTGCAATCAGTAAAAACATCAAACTGATCATGTGTCATATGTTGTTGGAAAGCTCTTAAATTTGTTTTACTCACAGACAAAAATATAGTGAATAACAGCTAAGTATATGTCTTTAACAATTATGTTGGTGTTGCTTATATGCCGCATTTTTGCTTATAACTTCAGGAAAAATAACCAGAACATAAAATATCACATACCATTACTTAGAGGAGGTGATTATCTTTCAAACGAGACCACACACAAGGTAATCAGATGCATAGATCATTAGATAATCCACATGAAGCACAATGTTACATATGACCACCAGGAGATGGCGCCAAATACATGACACAGACTCAATGATGACTCAAATGACACAGAATGAAACTCATTCTGTGAAATCTCATTACAAAAATCATGTCTGCATGCTATGCAAACCTTTAGTCATTGTTGTGTTTGCATGTGTAATTAGTTCTTATTAGAGATACTACTCGGTATTACTCGTATCAGGCCGATACTGCCAGTATCGGTGTCATCATTTCATATTTCTGAGTATGAGTACATGAATATAATGACGTGTTTGCACATGTGCGCATATTGCTTCTAAGACCAGTTTGAAAACATGAAAAACATTTAATGTGTTTAAACCATTTAAATCTAGAACATCAGTTTTTTTATTTCATCCAACTTTACCTGATAAATGTGGATTCTCTCAAGTGTACGCGCCTTCTCTCTCTCTCCCTCCCGTGTGTGTGGTGCGAGAGCTCGCATTCCCAAGCTCTTGCCAGTCATCCAGGATTTTTTAAATGAGAATTCCAAATGTCAATTTGACAGATAAAAGGCAGCAAGAAAGTTAAGAAAGACATCGTTTGAAACTAATGCGTGAGTTTTAATTTCATCCGCCATCTCTTTCTCCGCACATTTGTGTTTGAGGGAGGAAAAAAAAGAGCCCTATGATCAGACTCGCGCCAGAGACCTTCTATTATAGAGATAACGACCATCGCAGTTCTATCATAGAAGAAAGCATAACGGCTAGTAAAACGGTCATTGTTGCCATAAACACCACAACTCCAAAAATCATGTTACGTGTAAAGACTAAGCTGGAAAAAGTGATGGGAGTTACTGTCTGTCACTTTACTTCAGCCCAATAACAACACAGTATAAAGCAATCGAACAGACGTCGAACTCAGTCAGGCTCAACGCAACAAACCGAGAACAATCAATCAATACTAAAGCCGCACTGTCCTCTCCGTGAATGTACAGAACAATATGGATAAAATAACAACGATAAAGCATAAATAACGTGTACGTGTTAGCTTTGATACTTTTAAATGTAAGCTACACCCTATTAAAACAGTCCTCAATTGTCATTTTTAATTACTGAAAATGCTAATATTGGCAATATTAAGATATCAAATGCATATAGAATGGCATACACTGACAAACACAAAACTACTCGTATCGGTACTCGGTATCGGCCGATACCCAAAACTGGGTACTTGGTACTTGTATCGGCCTTCTAGTTCTTATGTACAACGATTATTTGCTTTTGGACACATGGAGGCGTTTTTGTACACTTGGATAAATTATTTTGTAATGTTATATCTTTTGATTGCTTTGTCGTATCAACACAACAGTTTTCTCAGATACAGTTGACATGATTGGGAACAAAACAAAAGCAGTTTTCAGAGCCAGCTTATTTACACCCAGAGATATATCATGTCAAATACGAAAAATAAGAAAAAAAGTACATTTTTGGCTATTTTATTTTTCGTTGTTGTTGTCCTTTTAGTGATTTTTCAGCAGTTTCCTAAAGTTTTCTTTACAGTGATACCAAACACTTGACCCTCATTGTTTTATTTGTCGAGTTATAAGCCTTTAATTTTGGGTATGCCACTGAAACAGGAAATAACAAAACAAAAACCTTCAGAGCTTAAAGGGTTAAAACCAGGTCTTCATCATTTTATTTTTGGTTCTTTTCAAATTTATTTTGTGTATAGATTTGACTGTTTTAGCCTTCAGACCCAGAATTTCAATATTAAACTATGAAAATCCATTATAAAAATACTAATTATTAGATGTTTAAAACTATGATCATCTAAACAAAGAGTGAAATAAACCTAAAACTTTTCGATATTTATTGTCTGAAAATTATTTCTATCAATTTTTCAGAAATTACGATTTCAACCAAGCCAAACAATTTTGCCCCTAATAAAGTGTTTTCAAAGGTTTTGTCAGATTTAGCTCACATCTGAAGACAAATTTATCCCAAAAGTATAGCTAAATAAACCCTCACACACTCGACTGGAGGCCAAAAACAGCAAAACACACGTGTATGTGTGTGTGTGTGTAATTGTCTAATCTTCTGTCCAGACAAAAGCGGGCTGTGCTCAGTGACAAAAGACCTTTAATGACCTAAATGAGGCGCATTACATACGAAGATCGCAGCCTAATTAACTCCACACAGTTATTAAGCGTGCTAGACCATGTGCTCTTCACACGTGTGCTGTCTCACACACACACACACTGAAACAAAGAGATGAACACACACATCCACATGTGTGCTCATCCTGTCATGCAGAACTTGGTGTGTTAAATTTTGTCTACACAACCTGCACATTCAAATCTTATTTTGGCACCTTATGCTGATATCACGTGGCCCGTGTGTTCTCTTTTACCTAATTACAACCAACATTAAAGAGACAAGAACATTTTAGCTTTTAGTCAAAAACATCTATTGTGTGTGTTTGTATGTGCATCAGTTATATTAATAACATGTGCATTAGAACACAATGTGCTAAAATAACTATAATTAAAATTAAGTTCCTTTTCAGCACTACACTGCAAAAAAAATAAATACTTTTAATCAGCATTTTTGTCTTGTTTTACAGTAAAAATATCTAAATATCCTTAAAAAAAAAGATACATTTACTTGAGAAGAAGCATAAGTGCATAAAATATTAAGATAAAATGATGGTGCACAGCCGGCGCTGAATCAGCGGGAGAGCGAGATATAGGGGAGCCGGAGGCGCTAGTTCGAGAGAGAGAGAGAGAGAGAGGTGCTCACGGCCGCGCTGCATGTGTGTCTGTGTCCTTGTTTTATGTTGTTTTAAGTTCATTTATATCATTAAAGTTTATGTTTATTGTTCAGCCGTTTCCTGGCTCCTCCTTGCCCACCTTTGAACTGTTGCAGTGGTGCCGAAACCCAGGAGGGAGGAGGGATGTGCTGTAGTGGAGTCCTCGCCGCTGCCATCCACCAGGGGAGCAGCCGTGGCCGTCTGCCTGGGGACGGAGGGGTCGCTGCTGGATGTCGAGAGCCGGAAGAACCGCGGCCATCTGCCGAGAAGGGGAGGAGCGGTTCCGTCCGCCAGGGGCTGGAGGATTCGCTGCCGTCCACCAGGGGAGGAGCGAGCTGGCGTCCACCAGAGAGCGGAGAAGCAGTTGAGGACCGGGTGATAGCGCGTCCGGGAGCTGGCGAACAAGTCCTTCTCTCTCTCTCCTCTCTCTCTCTCTCTCTCTCTGTGTCTCCACTCGCCCTTTCCCTCTCCCCACACCTCCCCTCGTCTCTCCCCCAGGTTCACAGGAGGCGGAGTGGACCACAGGCTGACGGAACGGCTGGAAGGGCTCCTCCAGAGGTGGGGGGAGTATGTCAGTCCGGTGGTGCCCCGGCCTGAATCGGGCGGGGGAGGAGTGCGATGTGATGGTGCACGGCCGGCACTGAATCAGCAGGAGAGCGAGATAAAGGGGAGCCGGAGGTGCCAGTTCAAGAAAGAGACGCACACGGCCGCATCCTTATGCTGTTTTAAGTTCATTTATATCACTAAAGTTTATGTTTATTGTTCAGCTGGTTCCCGCCTCCTCCTTGTCCACCTTTGAACTGTTACATAAATATAATAATTAAAATAATTAAAATACATTGCATTTTTGTGGCAGATGAGTAAAGCTGTGATTCGGCAATAAATTATTGAACATAAGCCTATTATTGGTCTATTCATTCCACAACAATCCATTTTCATCAATCTGTCTGAGATAGATAGCATCTCACTTTGGTAGTGTCGCATCATAAACAGTGTTTTTAGGTCGCTGTGTCAAGTTAAATGTAGTTTGAAATGTAGAAAAGACCCTGCACTCCGTCCAGCTGTGTTTGAAAGCAAGAACGAGTCCTCATCTTGTGCTGTCTGCAGTCTGTATGTGTGATTTTTGTAGTGATGTGTCTTTCATGAACGAATCAGTCTTTTTGAACAAATCTTTTAAGTGAACGAATCGTTCTCGTTCACCACCATACCCTGACTCATATTTCTCGTTCACGGACATCTCTCCCTTTTGAAGCCAATGAGCTCTACTGCTTTTCTTGCCTGTAAAGATTACAGCATGAGCCAGTAGCATTCAAGTGCTGACTGTGAAAGAGCATTTCATTGGTTTCACCCGCTGAACAAAAACAGCCCTTCAATGAACCAGTCGAGTCGGTCGTTTGAGTCTGAACAAGATGAGACATCTTCAACAAAGAGAGAAAGAGGTAAAATGCACTATATAATAAGTTTATAGGTATGCTCAGTTTGTCCAGCTTTTAAAGACTCACATTAGCATCAACGAGATGAGACATCTCGCTCGTGAACGAACTGAATGAATCAGTCATCTCGTTGAACGAGGATCTGCTGACTGGCTGAACGAGAGGAGGAGGCCAGTCGTTCATTCAGTTTGGCAGTCTCATTCAACAAGAAAAGGGGCCGGATTAATTATAAACAAAAGTGAGTGATGACCACACATTACACAATGACATACAGACATTATTGAAACTCATAATTATTGTAGTCTTTTTTTTGTATAGCTTGCTAAAATGTCATGCTCAGTAGCTCACAGTATGATAGATATGCTTTGTTGTCATTTGTGGGGAAACACTTATGATGCTTAAACACTCTGCAGTGCTGAAGTCTCTTAGCAGAATTGTACACACGCAAATTTTAGAATAATTAGAGTTGTTCTGGTCTTGAATAACTCTGTTTAAAACATAAAAGATGATCATTTGGCACCATCTACTGCCGCAAAGGCATAATTTGCAGAAATTGTCATTAAACTAAACAATGAATGAATCATTTTAGTGAATCTTTTCAAAAGACTCAAGTCAATCGGATGAATCAAAATCACCGCCACTAGTTTGTTGCCTCTACAGCTGCGCATCTGTACTGCTGGATTTGCGCTTATTGCCCCCTGCTGAAAACAAAAAGGTGGTACTTCAAGCTTTAATTGCTAATCTTACAGTGCGGGGACATGATTAAATAAATTTTTTATAGAATTACTCGCACTGAATTAACGCATTTAATTGACAGCCTAATTTTTATTTACAGTATTTTATATAGTAAAACTGATTAAGAGAATTATTTTCCCAGAACGGGGCCAGATTGGGAACCGGCTCCTACACCAGCAATGGCACCGCTGGTACTTGTTGGTTTTTGTAAAAAGAAAGGCAGTCTTGCCATTTTAAAAACAACATGCATTTGTTGCATTTGATGTACTTAAGTGTAAAGTCTGGATTTTCTCACCTTGACGAGGTTCAAGATGATGATTGGAGATCCAAACCTCTGCAACATCTGATCAAAGTGAAGAGCAGCGACATGAGCATACGGATCAGCCTGATCCACTGCAACACAAAGAGAATGAAACATTTCACTGGGCTGATTAAACAACAAATGTGTTTTTACTCTAATTGTGCACCAAACTCCGACCAATAAGATCAAAGCTGTCACGTATGCGGGGCCTGGGTAACTCAGCGAGTATTGACGCTGACTACCACCCCTGGAGTCACGAGTTCAAATCCAGGGCATGCTGAGTGACTCCAACCAGGTCTCCTAAGCAACCAAATTGGCCCGGTTGCTAGGGAGGGTAGAGTCACATGGGGTAACTATAATGTGGTTCTTGCTCTCGGTGGGGCACGTGGTGAGTTGCGTGTGTATGCCGCGGAGAATAGCGTGAAGCCTCCACACGCACTATGTCTCCGCGGTAATGCGCTCAACAAGCCACGTGATAAGATGTGCGGATTGACGGTCTCAAACGCGGAGGCAACTGAGATTCATCCTCCGCCACCCGGATTGAGGCGAGTCACTACGCCACCATGGAGACTTAGAGTGCATTGGGTACTGGGCATTCCAACTTTGGGAGAAAAAGGGGAGAAAATCAAAAAACGTACGAGATGAAAACAGATTGAAAGATAATTAAAGGAATGAAAAGGGTCATTAGGTCATCACAGACTGTCCTGTCTCACTTATTTACAGGCATGTAGGCTGTTTGATAATGTCAGGACATACAGCTGCTCAAATGCTCACTAGCAACCTACAATCGACTTTTTTTGTCATCTTGGTTCCGGAAGTATTTTTTACATTAATTTTAATTTCAAATGAATGTAAGTGCTTTTATAAAATTATAAGCTTCACATTTCAAAAAATTGGCCCTATGTACTTACATCGTAAGTGTCTCGCTGTAACCTCTATTTTTGCCTTTTTTAAAAAGAAAATAAGAGGTGATTCAAACATGTTTTGTGATAATCAACATTATGACACAAATGCTGTCGATCGAGCTTAACTTGTCTTGAACCATTTAAGATTTTATTACTCAAGCTAGTATTCTTCAATTTAAGGAAAACCAGACTTGTCCTTCTGGTCACGTAATATGTGGGTCATGAGTCTTTGGCGAAGGGCAGTCCACAGTTTCAACATACAAAAATCTGATTGTACAAACCTGTAAACAGATCAACAAGAGCATAACACACAAAACACTTCCAGAAGTAGGTTATGAGAACAAGGTTTCTCGCATACACAAATCCCTTTTTTACATGAATTCATTAACGCAGCACAAAGCTTATTCAAAATCCACATAATCAAACACTTATGCGTTGAATAGCACTTCAGCAGGGCTGACAAAGCTCACCATTGCTGTGTGAGATGGCAGCGTGATGCATGCAAGGTGTGAGGAAGAAAATCTGTGTCTTAACCATGTCTCATGTTCTCACAGAACCTCTAACAATCAATAAGACTAAAAGGCTTGCGTAACACCCTTTCTCTATGAGTGTTTGGATGACTTTTTGTTCAAAAATCAATATCAGTTGTAAGTTCTTTGTGCAAGTGCCGATTTTGACCTAGTTTCTGCCTAACCAAATTATAGAGAGAAAACATTCTTCAAAAACTCATCTTCTGACACAAGGACATCACATCAAGTGTCATCTAATTAAATTGCAAACTGTATTCAAAAGAAGAATAGGCATGGAGCATAAAAAGTCTGCAAATCACATATAATTTGACATATCTAGGAGATTTAGGTTGTGTCCGAGTGTGGTTTTTGATAAAATGCACCAGAGAGAACTGGCTCCTGTGAAACAGATTAAGACAATTATACTCAATGTGCTGTTTTAGGGTTTCCTTTTCATCTGCACTGAAGTGACTGGATGTCTTTTCTGTCAAATTCTTTAAAAAGTTAAACAGCCACTCAGATCAGTTTGCTTGAGATTGCAAGCAACAGAGCACAACAGTCTGGTTCCAGAAGTAAAAAGAGAGATCTCAGAAGACCTACGATCAATAATTGTTGCTTTGCATGTAGCTGGAAAGAGCTAACAAACTGTCTATAAATGGAGATGATTTAGTACTATAGGTACTCTCCCTAGAAGTGGCCGTCCAGCCAAGATGACTCAAAAGACATACCGCAGAATGCTCAATGAGGTAAAATAGAACCCTAGAGTGACAGATAAAGACTTGAAGGAATCATTGGAACTGGTTAACATCTCTGTTCATGAGTCTACTATACAGAAAACATTAAACAGGCATCGTGTCCGTGGCAGGACATCATGAAGGAAGCTGCTGCTTTCCAACAAAAACATTGATGCGCACCTGAAGTTTGCCAAAGACCACCTTGACACTCCACAACGCCACTGGGAAAATGTTTTATTGACTGATGAAACTAAGGTTGAATTGTTTGGGAAGAACATGCAGCACTACATATGGCGTAAAAAGGGCACCTCATACCAACATGAAAACATCATCCCAGTGGTGAAGTACGGTGGAGGGACCTTAGATCTGACCTAGATTTTGTGGCTGATTTGCTGCTTCGGGGCCTGGACCGCTTGTCATCATCAAAAGAAACATTAATTCCCAAGTTTATCAAGATATCCTACAGGATAATGTCAGGGTGACTGTGTGCCAGCTAAAGCTCAGTAGAAGTTTGGTGATGCAGCAGGACAATGACCCTAAACATCAAAGTAAATCCACTACAGAATGAGTTCAAAAAAAGAAAATCCACTTTTGGAGTGTCCCAGTCAGAGCCCAGACCTTAACCCAATAGAGATGCTGTGGAATGACCTCAAGAGAGCCGTTCTTACCAGACATCCTAAGAATATGGCTGAGTCGAAGCAGTTCTGTAAGGAAGAATGATCCAAAAATACATCTGAACGTTGTGCAGGTCTAATCCGCAGCTACCGGAAACACCTGGTTGAGGTTATTGCCGCCAAAGGAAAATCGACCAGTTATTAAATCCAAGGGTTCACTTACTTTTTCCACATAACTGTGAATATTTAATGGGATGTGTTCAATAAAGACATGAAAGATTATAATTGTTTGTGTGTTGTTAGCTTAAGCACATTGTGTTTGTCTATACCTGTGACTTTGATGAAGATGAGATCACATTTTATGACCAATTAATGCAGAAAACCAGCTAATTCCAAAGGGTTCACATACTTTTTCTTGCCACTGTATGCTTCTGCTGAAGTCATCGGTCCACATTATTTCAACTTCATTAAAAAAATGCAATTTTGCATTAAATAATACTTGATTTCAGATATTATATCTTGAATTAAGTTTATATTTATTACCTCATTGGCAAATATTTGTTTTGTTCTGTTTTACGCATAAACCTCACTAAATTTTATTAGAAATATGCTTAAAATGAGAATAAATAATTTGCCAATGGAGTATGCTTCTCAGGTAAAATAATCTTATTTTAAGGATGTTTTACTCCCAGAAAAGGCAAATATAATGATTAAGAATTTGCAGTGCATTTATCTCCTGGTTGATGCAGAAGATAACGTACAAAACCAGCAAACACAAAAGCGCTGTCAGCTGTTATCTGAGGTAACCAATCGGTAAGCAATGAGCGCACAGCACGACAATTTACTGTATCTACAGGAGCCGGTGTGTGTATGAAATGTCATCTTGATGTGGAATAGAAACGGTGAAATGAGTAAACAGGAGAATAGGATCACCAACCCCTGAAAACACCCGCACACACACACACATGCAGCAATAGTCAGACTGCATGCAGAAAACTAATACAAGAGCTTGAGAAGTTGAGAGCTCTTCAGGTCTTCAGATGACCTCGATGACATTATCAAACAGGAAAGAGTCTGCTAATGCACATAAAAACCATAAGCAACAAGTGCTGTTCATAAACTTTTTGAAAACCCCATTTATAGGCATCCACCCTAACAGGAATTTTAAGGGGAATTTAATTTCAAATATAGCTGCAAGCGGCAATTATCAGGGTCCAAGCACATTTGGAGAAAAGATGACCAAAATAACCAACAGAATATATCCTGTGGATGCTGTGGACACAGTTGTTTTTGTCTCAAATTACAACTGCTTTGATCACAGTGGCACAATCAAGAGTTTCTTGAGTTATAGTGCCCCCTTCTATCTTAAATTGAGGATATTTCGCATGTGATCTCAGAATATTGCACGTATAAGATACAGGCCAATTAGGGCCCTTCGAAGCAGCCATTT
Organism: Myxocyprinus asiaticus; assembly: GCF_019703515.2. NCBI lineage: Eukaryota > Metazoa > Chordata > Actinopteri > Cypriniformes > Catostomidae > Myxocyprinus > Myxocyprinus asiaticus. The sequence continues at coordinate 46,427,131 of NC_059362.1, read as the reverse complement.
ATGAGCCCTTCGATTTGGAACAACCCTTCAACATGGTGGCCGCAATCGTTCCTCCTTCGAAGTGCCCTTCGGAAGTGGATTTCTCTTGTTTGGAATGTTTGCACTTGACCAAAAGAAGATGCATGCCAAATTTCAACTTCTTCAATCAAACGGTTGCGGAGTTATAAATGGTTTTTAGTTGTAGTGCCCCCTATTGGTGAAATTGGATGAAAATTGGCATAAGTCTTCAAAATTTTCTGTTATCAAAGTATACCATGTTTCGTTAAGTTTGGACTTTGCGTTCAGAAGATATAGGTCAACGAGTGAATTAGGGGCGCGCCCAAAATATTAATTGGCTTGTATCTTCTCAACGATTTAACAAATCAAATTTCTTTTTAACAACTTTTTGTCCAGAGAGTTCCTAGGTGATACATGCTACATTTTGTGCAAATCGGACAATGTCCAGGTCAAATTTTTCATCCCAAAATCAAAAAGAAAGAAAAAGATATTTAAATTTTTCTTAAAGAAAACAAAAGCCTTTTTAAGGATTTTTATTTTTTGCACATTTTTTTATCAAACTGTTTTGAATTTGCCAATGGGGTGAAGAAAATAAATTAAATTAAAGAAAGTCCATTAGTATTTTATGCAATTTTACTATCTCCAGTAAATATTTCTTGTTTTAAGGACATTTCGATATCTTAACTGGAAAACAAGACTAAAAGAAAAGGATTTTTTTCAGTGCAAAGAAATACAGTAATTCAGTTAGGATGCTGCCTTAGAAAGTAGCTGCCTATGTAGGGAGTATCCAGCAAGGCAGTTCACTAGGTTATGCAGTTCATGATGGACCAGACAGGAAGTCTTTGGTGAGTGACGCAGGAGTGTGTTAATGAACAGGAATATGGAAGGAAAACAGAAATAAACGTTTGCAGGGTAAACTTTGACAGCGGTGAATGGGAGTGAATGGGAGATCACAGCAAATATTATTTTCACTTATCCATTTGCTCCAAGAGCAAAAGAAAAATAATATAAAGCATAATGTTATAAGCTTACACTCAATATTTAAAAAAATGATCATATAAAAAAGTTTGCTAGATTTATGCTGCTAAATAAGGTGGAAATGCACCATCATAGTCGGTGAAAAAGGTCTACTAGTGTGGTAATAAAACAGAAAGTGTCTCTTACAGCGTATGGGTGGTTTGGGCATCATGGTGGAGATGTCCTGAGACCAGTGTAGAGGAACCGACCCTCTGACCTGCACACAGGATGAGTAACTGCCCGCCGAGAATGACATGACAGAGGCATCATGGATGATCTGTTCGGTCTCCACTTCATTCGCCACATCGCCCTATAATGCACACAATTACATTGTTGGGGAGTAACTAAAAATAGTGATGTTAATAAGTGTACTGTGACAGTTGTTTTCAAAACCGCATCGCTTTTCCAGTAACAAGCTACCTTTTGCAAAAATTTGCATGACTTTATTGGTGTAGCACATATGGAACCAGATAGGTCAAGTTTGTCAAGACAAACTTTGACATTGTCTTGATAAAGCCTTGTCTGAAAGTTTTAAAAGTTAGATGGTTATGCAGACATTACAGCAAGACAAACAGATGTATAGATGTATGGTTATCAACAATATTCTCAGCGATTCCACTGTATTTCGCAAGGTGGGCAGAGTTTCCGGTTGGCTAACGTAAGAGCGATAGGTTGCCGTTTTGTGTGTAGCCGATCTCTGCTTGCTTGCGTGTCATGCGATTAGATTCTTGCTTTTTAAATGTTGTGCGATGTCTTACACATTTCCCAGACAATGTGTGGTTAATGGTTATCCTAATAATCAAGAGAAACTAAAGTTTTATCTAAAACAGCAATGTTATATTCAGAAACCACTCGCAAACCACAACGCTCCAGTCCCAGATGCTGCTTCTTCATCAGATGCCTACAGAATGACTGACTTAGAAACATAGGACCCACTTTATATTAGGTGGCCTTAACTACTATGTACTTAACCATTTGATACAATGCACTTATGTACATTCATGTTGTTGCATATTAATTACATTTAAAGTACTTGCATTTAATTACATTTGTAGTCACACTGTTAACTTAACCCCTAACCTAACCCCTAATCATAACCCTAACCCAACCCCTACCCCAAAACCTAACTCTAACCCCTAATCCTAACCCAACCCTTACCCCAAAACCTAACTCTAACATAACCCTAACCCAAACCTAACCCTAACCCATAATCCTAACCTTACCCCAAAACCTAACTCTAACCCCTAATCCTAACATAACCCTTAACCCAAAACCTAACTCAAACCCCTAATCCTAACCCTAACCCAACCCTTACCCCAAAACCTAACCCAAACCTAACCCTTACCCCAAAACCTAACTCTAACCCCTAATCCTAACCCTAAGCATACCCCGAAACCTAATTCTAACCCCTAATCCTAACCCAACCCTTACCCCAACACCTAACTCAACCCCTAATCCTAACCCAACCCTTACCCCGAAACCTAACACTAACCCAACCCTTACCCCGAAACCTAAAACTAACCCAAACCTTACCGCGAAACCTAACTCTAACCCCTAATCCTAACCCAACCCTTAAACTCAAAACCTAACACTAACCCAACCCTTACCCCGAAACCTAACCCTAACCCCTAATCCTTTCCAAAACCCTACCCTTAAACCCAAAAACTAACACTAACCCAACCCTTACCCCGAAACCTAACTCTAACCCCTAATCCTATCCCAAACCCTACCCTTAAACCCCAAAACCTAACACTAACCCAATCCTTACCCTGAAACCTAACTCTAACCCCTAATCCTATCCCAAACCCTACCCTTAACCCCAAAACCTAACACTAACCCAATCCTTACCCCAACACCTAACTCTAACCCCTAATCCTTTCCAAAACCCTACCCTTAAACCCCAAAACTAACACTAACCCAACCCTTACCCTGAAACCTAACTCTAACCCCTAATCCTTTCCCAAACCCTACCCTTAAACCCAAAACCTAACACTAACCCAATCCTTACCCCAACACCTAACTCTAACCCCTAATCCTAACCCAACCCTTAAACTCAAAACCTAACCCTAACCAACCCCTTACCCCAAAACTTAACTCTAACCCCTAATCCTAACCCTAACCAACCCCTTACCCCAAAATTTAACTCTAACCCCTAATCCTAACCCTAACCAACCCCTTACCCCAAAACTTAACTCTAACCCCTAATCCTAACCCTAACCAACCCCTTACCCCAAAACCTAACTCTAACACCCTAATCCTAATCCTAACCCTAACCCTACCCTTACTTCTAAATCTACCCGTACCTCAACCTCAGTAGCAGCAAATGTGGGAATTTTGCAGAACAACATGTAGTTACACAGTAAATACATAGTCTTGTATGTATTTAATGTTAGTACATAGTAGTTAAGACCACCTAATATAAAGTGTGACCGGAACATCTGTTTGAAAAAGCTTTGGAATAATTTGTTTGTGTGCTCTTTTCACTTTATTGGCAAGAAGTCAACAGGGGGGATTACTTATACTGTGCACCGTTACGGTCCGGCTACGATAGATGTCCAGAAACAGATCACAATGAATTACATATAAACAATAGCATTATTGTGATAAAAGGTGTGTATGTGCTGAAAGTTCATTAGAAATGTAGAGAGTTTGTTCATTTCTGTTCAGCGTTGTCCTTTGTGAATGCTTCACGTGTTTTGAAATGGCATTATTATTGAGTATAAAAAGGAACAGTGTTTTTCCTGCACTGTCTGTGAGTGTTATGATGTTTTCAACTGTTTTCATGCTGTGATGCTAAATTAATCATTCTACAGTGAAAGACCATAATTATTAGATGAGACATATACAGTAGTGAGATGTTTTATCATGTTTGAAATTAATTGTGTTATGATTTTCCTCTTTCCTGCCTGCAATTCACTTTCTTTTGAGTGTCTTTGCAGAATGTGCATGTCTTCCCTTAAGGGGAAAAGGTGATTTGGAAAACAGTGTGGACATTAATTCAGTATCAATTACATTTATTTGTACAGCTAGTGCTTTTAATAATACATACTGTTTTATAGCTGCTTTACAGAGAACATTGAACTTTTGTGTAAAATGTGCTTACTACACATTCATCTCCTGTAAAATAATTGTATTTTATCCAAAAAAATGGCAGCATGACAGACTCATCGCCCGAGTCCTGTAATACACGAGCATCCTGCTGTTTGAACCTCCCCTGTATCTGCAGTAAGTACATAATCTCAGTACAGCAAACTCTTCAGGTTCTGACTAGACTCGATATATGCTTTAAAATACATTTCTCAAAACATGTCCAAATTTACAGCTGCGAAGGTGCTAATAGGCTACAGAGCTTTTCAGGTTAGTCTGCTCAGGTTCTTCCATCGATGGATAAAGACTCAACAAAATAACTAAAATGCTTCTATTTGCGATATTTGGCCATCATCTTCAAACCCATAATCATTAACAGAGAGGTGAGGAAGAACAATATTGCCTTGCTTTAATTCTGTGATCATTTGCTCTCAAGTTTCTGTCATTTTTAATGCTGCGTTAGTACATCACATAACAACTGTTTACGCTTAACCGGAAGTTCCGCCCACATCGCCCGCAAAGCATCATGGGACTCAGGAATACTGTGGATAGATTTGCTAGTGTGGGTTTGTTTACATTTGAATTTTTGAAAGTTGGAATTTTAATGGTCTTGGTCTATTTAAACATTTAGTGAATGTAAGTCTATAGGACTTTTTTTTGTTTTGTTTTGATTGTCTGCAGCGTGAAAACCGTAATTTGGATCTATTAGAAAAGTCATAGCAAAGCGAGTCAGTGAATGTCTGTGCCAAGTTTGGTTGATGTAGCTTGAAAAACTCTTTGTGCTCGCAGCTTTACAGCCAATCCAGTTGAGAAAATAATCAATAAAAGAAAACAACAATTGCAGTTACAGTGTGGCACTTTCAGTGGAAGAAAATGGGTCCAGTCTATAAACATTAAAATGCACATAGTTTTATTAATATAGCCACAAGACGTATAAATTAGCTATGTTTTATCATAATTTTAGTTTGATAAAAATCAAGGATTTACTGGTGTTACAGCGCTTGCCAGATTACAGGGTTTACAGGCTTAACGTCGTCATTGCAACAAGTTGTAAAATTGGATTTAACTTAACACAGATGTGGTTAGTAAGTGATTTTATCACAGTAAAATCATGTTAACACACATATTGTTTACGTCTTGTGTCTATACTTTTGAAACAGTGAGTATTTTAATGTTTACAGATTATTGACCCCATTGACTTCCATTGTAAGTGTCTCATTGTAACACACATTTTTGCTTTTTTTTAAAGAAAAGGAGGGACGAGTCGAAATCATTTTTTGTGGTAATCAACATTATGACACAAATTCAGTCGACTGAGCTCAACTTGTTTTGAATATATGACATTCCTTAACCCTTTAAGCTCGGATGGGCCCATGAGAACAAAAAATAATTGTCAATATATTATTACCTACAGTCTTGACCAACACAAAATAGGTATCATTTGAAAGCTTAAAGTCTCTACTTTACAATGGATGTAGGCATTATGACCAAACCTGAACAAGTAGGCAATGTAGCTTATACGCCGCGTTTTCACTTATAACTTCCAGAAAAATAACCAGAACATAAAATTTCACATACCAGGCGATTATCTTTCAAACGAGCCCACACACAAGGTAATTGAAAGCATAGATCGAATGCATAAATCATTAGATAATCCACATGAAGCACAATGTTACATATGACCACCAGGAGATGGCGCCAAATACATGACACAGACTCAATGATGACTCAAATGACACAGAATGAAACTCATTCTGTGAAATCTCATTACTAAAATCATGTCTGCATGCTATGCAAACCTTTAGTCATTGTTGTGTTTGCATGTGTAATTAGTTCTTATGTACAATTATTATGTTTTATTTGTTTGGAGAAGCTTTTGGACACTATGATAAATTATTTTTTGAATGCTACAACGTTTGATTGCTTTTAAACATTTTTGCTCAGATACAGTTGATATGATTGGGAACAAAACAAAAGCAGTTTTTCGATCATATTTACAGCCAGAGATATATATAATGTCAAATCTGAAAAATAATTAAAAAAACAAGTACATTTTTGGCACAATCTTTTTTTGTGATTTTTCAGCAGTTTCTTAGGCTGAGAGTGTCTGAATATATCAATCAATTTCATTAAAAAATTTGAAAAGTTTTCTTTACAATGACACCAAAAACATGACCATCCTTGTTTTTGTTTTTTTTATTGTTGTTGTCGAGTTATAAGCCTTTAATTTTGGGTATGCCACTGAAACAGGACATTTAAAAACACCTTCAGAGCTTAAAGGGTTAAATGTTGTATTCTAGTTTTTTGTATGTGCATTTAGTGTAAATGTATCTGTTAAAGTTTAATGCTGATATCTTAACAAAGAATCATTCACTGAAAAACTCTCAATGTTTCTTGGCCAGAGAAATATTGCTCTTATTAAATTAGAAACTATATAACAGTTTTTAAAAAGACATTGCCCCCTTAATAAGCTCCAATGTAGTAGCTTGTAGTGTGGCTAACTACTTTTCTTTAATGAGTAGCTCAACTTTTGTTAAAATACTTTATGAGTAGCTTGTAGCTTGTCACACAGCAGTTTTAAAGTAGCTTCCCCAACACTTCTCCATTATAGAAAATCACATCAGTAGCTCATACAAAGCTTTGGAAAGCGCTAATAACTGACAGCTTTAGAGCAAAAGAACATTACATAACCACACCTGAATACACAGTGATAACAGAGATAAATACAGACAGCAAGCAAAACGAGAGATTGCTCTGGACGGGTAAAAAGATATTTACAATAGAGCACATGTCCACAGCATACGTTTGTGTCTTTAGTAACCAGCGTGTACCTCACAGTTGGCTCCTCTTTTGAGAAAACGCGTCCCTGCAAAGCGACTGGAACGGCGGGCGATCAAGGTGACGTACACCGGCCTGCCATAAATCAACAACTCTGAAATTGAGAGTTAAAGGAAACACAAACCAATGCATAAGGAATATGCCTAGAAAGTATCCTGAACTCATTTACGGAGACATTAGGCAGACGATGGGGAAGATGTTCAGCGAATAACGAATTACAAGCTTCTGTATGACTTCATAAGACTTGGAATATAGTGCACAAGTCAAAAAGACTACTTTTATGTTGTTGTTTTGTCCTTTTTGGAGCTTGACAGTTGAGGTCGCTATGAAAAGTCACTGTATGGAAAAGAGCAGCGTGAACATTCTACTAATCATCTGCTTTTGTGTTCCACGTTAGAAAGAAAGTCATATGAGATTGGAACAACAAGAAGAGGTGAAGAGACAAGGGAGAATAAATGATGACATAATTTTCTAGATAATACTGCTTTAAATATAAGGTTGTTTTAATCCTTTAACAGATGCTACAGTCTTGCTCATTTAAATGGACATGGCTATTAATGATTCAAAATTCAATGGCAGATCTTCATAAGCTTTGCTTAGATCTTTTAACTCATTCACCTCTCCTCCTGAACTCTTCACGGGGGAGGACGGAGAAGCCATTACAACCAGACAAGAGAAGCAATCAACAACACACGACTCGCTCCACATCGTTATTTCCTCTCTTTTTCTTTTTTTTCAATCTTGACCCTTCGAAACTTTAGAAGTAAAGGTTTCCTGCTGCTTAAGGTTGGTAATTAGATCATGGTTTTATTGCTGGTCCAAGATGGTCTACTCGCTCTAACCAGCTTGGCCAGGATGTTCTACCAGGTCAAAACCAGGTCCAGTAGTCCAGATGATTAACCATCTAAACCAGCTTGGACCAGCTAGAAACCATGTGAAACCAGCTACCATCAAAAACATAAAGGAACAGTTCAAAAATGTAATTATTTACCCCTGTTATTTATAACCCGTATGGTGTTATTTTTTCAGTGGAACACAAAAGGAGATTTTTTGAAGAATCCATTTTCAAAATTGTTGTTGCTTGCAAAATGTCCTTTATTTATGCTGCTTACAAAAATAAACAATTGTGTCAAAATACACAGCTACTTTTGAATGGTTGTCATGGAAAAATATGTTTTTGGCCTGGGAGTCATGTAGTTACACACAGGTCATCTAAACTGACCAGCATTATATAAACATCACTAATGCAGTATACACTAAATCTTTGATTCATTCAATTAAATTAATTGGATAAATTAATGCACAAATATGGAGGGTACAGAAGACACAAGACGAAAAAAGATTTTTCTCCAAAATATAAGTAAACACACACACACACACACGCACACACACACACACACACACAGATACAGACACAGAATAAATGAGGATACTGGATTGGCCGCAGAATCCATGGATGATGTACAACAGCCAATCAGGATGCACAATGTCCTTCACTTTTTCCAGCAGACGAGCGTTCCACACATATTTCGCGTAGGGTTCGTTTTTTAAACCGTGGACAACTGAAAGACAAGGACTTCAGTTAACAATTCACACACATTTACAAGCAAAACAATCAACAAAACACACATTGAGTGGGGAGCCCCTCCTCTTTAAACAAAACAAAAAACACAAAGAAGTTTTTAAAAAAAACAAAAAAACAAAAAAGTTAAATAATAAAACAAATATATTATTTTAATCCAAGAGTCATAAGACGATATGCCTTGAGTAGGGAGCTCCTCCTCTTAAAAAAAACTAAACAAAAAACAAAAAGAAGTTAAATAAAAATAAACATATAAAAATACCTTCAGTCCTAAAATGACACCAAAACAAAAGCCTCCTATTCAAACAAAAAAACTAAACTAAACAACACAAAATAAAAAACACTTTGTTTGTTTTTATTAAAACAAGTTAAATAAAAATCAATTTATAAAAATACCTTCTGTCCTAAAAAGCCTCCACTTCAAACAAAACATAACAAAAACAAAACACAAAAGAAAAACTAAATAGAACACAAAAAACAAACAAAACAAAACCACCACAAAACAAAAGAAAATACAAAAAATAAAAAAACACAAAGAAGTTAAATAAAGATAAATATATAAAAACACCTTCAGTCCTAAAAAGACACCTTCCAAACAAAACAAAAGCCTCCTCTTCAAACGAAACACAAAACAAAAATATAACCCAACAAAAACAACTAAACAAAAACAACACAAAACAAAAACATCAAAAAACAAAAACAAAAAAACACAAAAAACAACACAAAAGCACCACAAAACAAAATGAAGTTAAATAAAAATAAATATATAAAAACACCTTCAGTCCTAAAAAGACACCTTCCAAACAAAAAACACAAAAAACAAAAACACAAAACTAAACAAAAAACTTCAGTCCTAAAAAGACACCTTCCAAACAAAACAAAAGCCTCCTCTTCAAACAAAACACAAAACAAAAAACACAAAGTTAAATAAAAATAAATTTATAAAAAATAACTTCTGTCCTAAAAAGCCTCCTCTTCAAACAAAACAAAAAACAATAACAAAACAAAACCACCACAAAACAAAAGAAAATACAAAAAATAAAAAACCCAAAGAAGTTAAATAAAGATAAATATATAAAAACACCTTCAGTCCTAAAAAGACACCTTCCAAACAAAACAAAAGCCTCCTCTTCAAACGAAACACAAAACAAAAATATAACCCAACAAAAACAACTAAACAAAAACAACACAAAACAAAAACATCAAAAAACAAAAACAAAAAACACAAAAAACAAAACAAAAACAACACAAAACAAAAACATCAAAAAACAAAAACAAAAAACACAAAAAACAAAACAAAAACAACACAAAAGCACCACAAAACAAAACACAAAAAACTAAAACAAAACAAAAAGAAGTTAAATAAATATATAAAAACACCTTCTGTCCTAAAAAGACACCTTCCAAACAAAAAACAAAAACACAAAACTAAACAAAAAACTTCAGTCCTAAAAAGACACCTTCCAAACAAAACAAAAGCCTCCTCTTCAAACAAAACAAAACCGAAAACAAAACAGGCCAAAACATAACACAACAAAAACAAAAGAAAACAAAACAAAAACACCGCAAAAACGAAAACTAAACAAAACACAAAACCGTGCAGAAAAGTAAAATAAATAAATAAATAATAAAATAAAATGATTACAGTCATGACACACCTTGAGTGGGGAGTCCCTCCTCTTCAAAGATATCAAAGCTGTCCTGTCTGCTGCTGGTGCTCAGTTCCTCGCACTCTCCGGGGTCACAGGTCATCTGCAGCACCGTCAGGTTATACTGTAGCGAGTAACTCAGGTCATAGCTGTAACTATAAGGCCAAAGGGACAAAGGTCACATGCACTCACAAAGCAAAAATAATTACAGTTCTCATAACTGTTGATCAGCAGGACAAAGCGGCTCCCAGGATGCATTGTTGCTAGGTGACAGCGTGTTGCCTGGAGATATAACACACTGAATGCACTTGTTTTGAGGTTCAGAGAGATTCAAAAGTTCACACGCATTCACATGCAATTATTTCTGCAAGATGACAACACATATATTTAGTACTGACCATGTCTTGAAAAAAACATCATGTGTTTGTTAGTTTGTGGCCCCATCACCCCTCACTACATCTAAATTCTAAAATTGCTCTCTCTGCAAAATGTTCATTTCTTCTGTGACCTAGCGGCCTCAACACAACAAAATTACTGAAGCAAACAAAAGAAACTCTGGTGGACCAATGCGAAATGCAGCATTTTTACAAATATTGTTTATTTAATTTGTATAGTGGTTAATTCATTTGTGTTGTGCCTTAATTCTGTCAACTTCTGTACTCAAATCTTTCTCTTAAATCTCATGCTGTTATAAGACATGCGTCCTGACATTGACTTAATCTTGACATGTAAAGCTTGAAAATGTGCATATGTGACCGAGATTTAAATGCTACTTAATTTTCAGTCTTCACACAAAGCTACTGTATGTCTTCTGAACAACTGGAATACAGCGCATGAGTCACACAAACTACATTTACGTCTTTTTTTGTTCTTTCTTAAATTTGAAAGCCCCTGATCACTGTTTTCATTGGATGGAAAAGAGCAGCACGAACATTCTGCTCAACATCTCCTTTTGTGTTCCATGGAAGAAAAGCAGAAAAAGAAAGTCAAATAGATTTGGAACGACATGAGAATGAGTAAATGATGACAGAATTTAATTTTTTGGGCAAACGAACCTTTAATGAACATCACTTAAAATCACCTGCAAATTCTTTATGCACTGTAGATATGTCCAACATGACAAAAATTAAAATGAGAAGTTGACTGTCTTGCACAGAACGAAACTATGGACAAAAAAAACTGATTTCCAAGAAGTGAGTGAGGAAAAAAGGGCAAGTAAGGACTCATGCAAGCAGTATTTGAGTAAACCGTGAAATCTTATTTCCGTTACAAAGACCTCGAGTTATGCGAGGACACAGCATTGAGTATTTAACGCTTTCAAAAGGGCTTTGAGATAAGTGACATGCGCAAAGGCCCCGGGGACACATAGATATGCGTGAATTGACCTTTTCTTCGACACTCAAGATTTTAAAGTAGCAGATATCACAGGGAGAGTCTTATCAAGAGTTCAAATAACACACTCACATGCACACACACACACACACACACACACACTACACTCATTGGACAGATTTACCTGAAATAGAAGTTACTGGACAGGTCCACATTCTGGAAGATTCTCACATACCTGTAAAAAGACAAGTTTGAAATTTAACAGGAAGTTCAACAACGGTCAACTTTAAAGTAAACAACATGCAAAAATGACATTCTAATCTAAGTGGATTAATTTTACGAAAAATATCAAGAACATGTGCAGGTAATATAATAAAAAAAAAAATTAAAAGTAGGGGGGGCCTGGGTAGCTCAGCGAGTATTGAGTGTGCTGAGTGACTCCAGCCAGGTCTCCTAAGCAACCAAATTGGCCCGGTTGCTAGGGAGGGTAGAGTAACATGAGGTAACCTCCTCGTGGTCACGATTAGTGGTTCTCGCTCTCAATGGGGCGTGTGGTAAGTTGTGCGTGGATCGTGGAGAGTAGCATGAGCCTCCACATGCTGTGAGTCTCCGCGGTGTCATGCACAACGAGTCACGTGATAAGATGCGCGGATTGACGGTCTCAGAAGTGGAGGCAACTGAGACTTGTCCTCCACCACCCGGATTGAGGTGAGTAACCGCGCCACCACGAGGACCTACTAAGTAGTGGGAATTGGGCATTCCAACATGTGAGAAAAGGGGATAAAAATAAAAAAAATAAAAAAACATTAAAATAATAAAAATAATAACAATTAATAATAAAATAACATTAAAATAATTAAATTAGATTAAATTAAATTAAATCTAAAAATAATAAAATATAATAAAAATGTTATTAAATTGAATTAAAAATATAATTAAATTAAAAAATTAAATAAAATACAAATGCAATACAATTAAAAAAATAAATTAAAAAAATTATAATAAAATAACATTAAAATAATAAAATTACATTAAATTAAATATAAAAATAATAAAATAAAAATATTATAAAAATGTTATTACATTTAATTAAAAATGTAATTATAAAAAATATAAAATTAAATAAAAAATAAAAAATAAAAAATTTAAAAAAATACAAATAAAAAAATTAAATAAAATCCAAATACAATACAATTAAATAATAAAAAAATACATATAAAAAATAAAATAATAATACAATTAAATTAAATTACATTTGAGGAGCACTGAGCATGTCATATTATTTGCATGACAGCTGAGCACATACCCCAAAATTCTCAGTACAGTAATGGGAAAAAATGAAAAAATTAAAATTAAATACATTTTAATTACAAAAAAACATTAAAAGTCAAACGTCCAGATCTTAGAAGATGTTTTGTCGCCATACATTCTGGGATTGCCTTCTCTATAAAGGATTCATGCAATGTTTACTTCAAATTTGGTCAAAAGAAAGTACCTTAGAATAATCATGCTGCCTACCTTAAGGAACAACCTTTACGTCGAGAGTAAAGCCGGGTATTGATACAGACTTACCGATTTCAATTCGATTCGGATTCATTTGGCTATATTTCTGTAATAATGTCCATTTTGCTAAAATTCTAAACTCTTTCAGCTAATGCTGTCAATTATACATATAACTTTATTTTACCATTCGTTTTTCATCAATTTTGTCACATTTTAGGTTTTTAAAAATGTACAAATTCACTGTATTCCATCAATAAATATTATGTCTTGAAATTGCATATATTACATTGCATAAATACAGTATATGTTGTTCCATGTTGAAAGTGTACATGCATAATTTGTACTATTATGAAGTTTTTACAGTGATATGTAGAACAAGTACAAAAATGGTACTGTCTCTTTAAGAACAGCATCAGTTCAGTGAGCGCATATTAATGAGAGTGGAGTCTAATGACTTCTTTACCCCATCCGTGCTTTGTGTGATCAGAATTCAATGTTTATTTTATGTCATTTCTGATAAATAACTGACTGTAAAGAACAGAAAGGATATTAAAAGAGATATTATTCAATGGCAAATGGATTGTGTAGATCTCGTCTTTGGACACACATTACACAAAACGAGTCAAACTGATCTTTTACTTGCGCTTAATTGGGAACATCTATATTTTTACTCAACGTCTGACGAGAGTGCACCTATGATGCCTACATAGGCAGCTCACTAGGTTTTGAAACAGAGCCCATGAATGTTGTTACTAAAGCGCTCGGCTTTGGTTAGTATCTCCGACGTAAATGCTATCTCAGGTTACATAAGTCAACAGTTACAGGCTGTTCTTATAAAAGTACTGTGTGTTATTACAAATCTCTAACATACATCACAAGTGACGGATAAAAACTGTCATCACACACACACACACACACACACACAGACAGACACAGCCGGGGAGATGTTTTGCATCCTAAGATCAAGATGACCTACTACAGCAGGGCGCATTTGTTCATGTTGTTTTTGGTAAAGGTGTGTGTGAGTAAAACAAGACGTTTAGAAACTGACAGACAGATTAAAGCGATGTCCCAGATAACACACTATACACTACACAATCGGTCATCTGGTGTTGGAATTTTCAAGGTGTAGTTTCGTCCTAAATGCAACACTAACGGTTCTCACTACAAGCATTTGCTGGTTTTGGTTAAGTGTTCCATTTGGGACGATACTATGAAAATTCAGTGTATATTGTAAGTGTATATAGTGCATCATTTGGGACAGAGCTATAGGCTCATTAAGACCAGTCAGCGACATCTGTATCATGTGAACATATGAATACTTCAAATCGCATTTGAGCTCACACTCGATAACACAAACCGGCAGTACAAAATTACACAAATCTATAATAAGAAATATTATAAATAAGAAATATCTTTCAGGATCTGTATGCTCACCGGGCCTCATCTGGATGTGTAACTCTGACTGAATCATTGGGAATGTAGATCATATTTGTGTCTTCAATCTTATAAATAGAATGACCGCCGATGTCAGCCATTCTACGACGTTTTGTGATCAACACAATGTAGTAACCCTCCAGAAAGCGGACAAAACCTGAAAGACAGGACAGAAAATGGGTAAATCATTTTTTTAGGCCAATGGAAAGTAGTAAATAGTGTTTTTATGGGATTTAACAACTCTCTTCCAGTCTTTTGTCATTACCGTTACATAATGATTCCTTTTTGAACAAGCGAAAAATACACACATATGATGTCTTATGTTAATGGAGGTCTTGGTAATATTCATTGATTGTTTCTCGATGGCCGAGTGGCCTTTTGAACTCGAGTCTGTACTGAGAGTGATATCATCATGTTCATTTACAAACATCACACAACTCAATGACACATTTATAATTCAAAGAAATAAACACTTCTGCTCAAATCATTTCTCAGTAAAAAGCTGCTACACTGATGTTACAAGAACTGTTCTGAGAAACTTTCTGATTCATAACGTTTGTCTCTTCCTTCCTTTCTTTCCTTTTTCTTTTCCCCTTTCTTGCTTCTTCCTTCCTTTCTTCCTCTTCCCCATTTCTTTCCTTCTTTTTTCATCTTTCTTTCTTGCTTCTTTTCTTCTTTTACTTCATCCTTCCTTTCCCTCTTCATTTCCTTCTTTCTTGCTTCCTTCCTTTCTTCTTTCACTTCTTCCTTTCCTCCTCCCCTTTTCTACATACCCGTTTCTTCCTTCCTTTTTTCTTTTTCCTTTCCCTCTTCATTTCCTCCTTCCCCTTTCTTTCTTTATTCCTTTCCCTGTTTCTTCCTTCCTTTTTTGCTATTTTTTCCCTTTTCTCCTCTTCCCTCCTTTCTTTCCCTCTTCATTTCCTCCTTCCCCTTTCTTTCTTTATTCCTTTCCCTGTTTCTAGCTTCCTTTTTTGCTATTTTTTCCCTTTTTTCCTCTTCCCCCTTTCTTTCCTTCTTCTTTTCATCTTTCTTTCTTGCTTCTTTTCTTCTTTCGCTTCGTCCTTCCTTTCCCTCTTCATTTCCTTCTTCCTTTCCTCCTCCCCTTTTCTACATTTCCCTGTTTCTTCCTTTTCTCTTCCTTCCTTTCCCTTTTTTCTTTCCATCTTCATTTCCTCCTTCCCCTTTCTTTCTTTATTCCTTTCCCTGTTTCTTCCTTCCTTTTTGTTTTTTCTTTCCTCTTCCTTCCTTTTTTCTTTTTTCTCCTCTTCCCTCCTTTCTTTCACTTTTTCATTTCCTCCTTCCCCTTTCTTCCTTCATTCCTTTCCCTGTTTCTTCCTTCCTTTTTTGCTATTTTTTTCCTTTTTTCCTCTTCCCCCTCTCTTTCCTCCTCCTTTTCATCTTTCTTTCTTGCTTCTTTTCTTCTTTCACTTCTTCCCTCCTTTCCCTCTCAATTTCCTTCTTCTTTTCCTCTTCCATCCTTTCTTTCCCTTTTTATTTTCCCTTTTCCCTACTTTCTTTCCTTCGTATTATCATCTTCCATTCTTGTTTCATTTCCTCCTTCCCCTTTCTTTCTTTATTCCTTTCCCTGTTTCTTCCTTCCATTTTTGCTATTTTTTCCCTTTTTTCCTCTTCCCCCTTCCTTTCCCTCTTCATTTCCTTCTTTCTTTTCTCCTCCCCTTTTCTACATTTCCCTGTTTCTTCCTTTTCTCTTCCTTCCTTTCCCTTTTTTCTTTCCCTCTTCTCTCCTTGCTTTCCTTCTTCATTTCATCTTTCTTGCTTGCTTCTTCTTTCACTTCTTCCTCCTTTCCCTTTCTTCCTTTGCCTGTTTACTCCTCTTTTCCTTCCTTTCTTTTTTCTTTTTCCTTTCCCTCTTCATTTCCTCCTTCCCCTTTCTTTCTTTATTCCTTTCCATCTTCTTTTTTACTTTTCTCCTCCTCCCTCCTTTCTTTCCCTCTTCATTTCCTCCTTCCCCTTTCTTTTTCATTCCTTTCCCTGTTTCTTCCTTCCTTTCATTTTTTTCCCTTTTCTCCTCTTTCTTGCTTTCTTCCTTCTTTCATCGACCTATCCTGTCCTTCTCCCTTTCATCTTTTATTCCTTCCTTCCTTCAATCTTAAATTAATATCAGTCACAGTTTTGTCATCTAATATGCTTAATCATGCAGTAAACAACTTAAGCGTTTTCTCCAGCGGCTGATGATTTAAACCAAATCCATAGGACTTGTAACAGCATGTTTAAGGCAAACACATTACTCTAATGACCATACGTAAGGGTATAATCAAACGTTCCAACGCAATAACATGTCGTGCATCTCTGCCGTCTGTTTTCGTGACTGCTGAGTGACTGCTGCATTTCTCAGCAGACAAACATCTATTAAATCTATTATGACAAATATATGACACATATCAAGCTTCTGATGAAACCAAATTTCAATTTATTATTATTTTCACAATATGCCTTTTCCTTCCGTGTTGATGACTGTCGCACAAGGTTGCATAAGATGTAATTTTGATAACTAACCCAACCAAAACCTGAGATTTCACTTGTGTCTGTGTCAGAGGAAGTCAGTCTTTCAAAATTTTCACCTATTTTCTCACAGCGTTGTCCTACCTGTCAACTCCAGACCACAGTCATGCTCACACCTCATTTGACCTGCAAGATTCAGTCTGACATGAGTCTATCGTTCTGAGAGCAGATTCTATTAGCTGTGTGTGTGTGTGTGTGTGTGTGTGTCTGTGTCTGTCAGTGTGTGTGTGTGTGAGTGTGTCTGTCTGTCTGTCTGTATGTGTGTGTGTGTGTGTGTGTGTGTGTGTCTGTCAGTGTGTGTGTGTGTGTGTGTGTGTGTGTGTGTGTCTGTGCGTGAGTGTGTCTGTCTGTCTGTCTGTATGTGTGTGTGTGTGTGTGTGTCTGTCAGTGTGTGTGTGTGTGTGTGTGTGTGTGTGTGAGTGTGTGTGTGAGTGTTCCTGTCTGTCTGTCTGTATGTGTGTGTGTGAGTGTGTGTGAGTGTGCAGCTTTAAGTGCTTTACAAGGACTTTTTTTAGGTTACAAACTGGTAATTACAAGGATATTATGCTATAAATGTGGTTTATGATGACTTTTCTAGTGTCCCCATAATTCTGTGTGTGTGTCTGTCAGTGTGTGTCTGTCAGTGTGTGTGTGTGTGTGTGTGTGTGTGAGTGTGTGTGAGTGTGTGTGCGTAGGTTTAAGTGGTTTACAAGGACTTTTTTTAGGTTACAAACTGGTAATTACAAGGTTATTATGCTATAAATGTGGTTTATGATGACTTTTCTAGTGTCCCCATAATTCTGTGTGTGTGTCTGTCAGTGTGTGTATGTGTGTGTGTGTTTGTGTGTGTGTGTGTGTCTGTATCTGTCTGTATGTGTCTGTCTGTCTGTCTGTATGTGTGTCTGTGTCTCTCCATGTGTGTGTCTGTGTGTGTATCTGTGTGTGTGTGTGTGTGTGTGTGTCTGTGTGTGTGTGTCTGTATGTCTGTGTCTCTCCGTGTGTGTGTCTGTGTCTGTGTGTGTGTCTGTGTGTGTCTCTGTGTGTGTCTCTGTGTGTGTCTCTGTGTGTGTCTCTGTGTGTGTCTGCCCAGAATGGTGCAACTCAACTAAACCAGAAAACACACACATCAGTTCGTTCATTCCTTCCTTCCTTCCTCCTTTACCCGATTCTTCTTCTTTTCCTTCCTCCCTTCTTCCTTCCTTCCTTCCTTCCTTTCTTTCTTTCTTTCTACTCTTCTTCCTTTCCTTCTGTCCTTTCTACCCATTTACCATCAGAAATGTAATTAATTTAAAAAGATTAAATCTCTGTGCTGCCAGACAGATAACAGCCACTGAAGAGACACAAAAGAGTAAGTTAGTAATATTAGGAAGAGTAAGAGGTAATGCGTTCCATAGCTTAGGAGCAACAACACAGAATGACTTTCCACCTACAGTGGACAATCGAGATCTAAGAACAGACAAAAGGCCAAGTTCAGAAGATCTAACAGGTAAATAAAGGTGAAGTAGATCAGACAAATAAACCGGAGCAAGTCCGTTTAACACCTTAAATGTTAGAAGGAGTATCTTAAATTGAATACGGGATGCAACAGGTGGAGAT
>NC_059362.1:46388591-46403591 GCF_019703515.2 Myxocyprinus asiaticus | reverse complement strand
GACAGAGCGGGGTCAGCGGATGCTGAGGCGCATAGTGCGCAGAGGTCGCCAACTTTCTGCAGAGTCAATCGCTACAGACCTCCAAAGTTCATGTGGCCTTCAGATTAGCTCAAGAACAGTGCGTAGAGAGCTTCATGGAATGGGTTTCCATGTCCGAGCAGCTGCATCCAAGCCAAACATCATCAAGTGCAATGTAAAGCGTCAGATGCAGTGGTGTAAAGCACGCCGCCACTGGACTCTAGAGCAGTGGAGACGCGTTCTCTGGAGTGACGAATCAAGCTTCTCCATCTGGCAATCTGATGGACGAGTCTGGGTTTGGCGGTTGCCAGGAGAACGGTACTTGTCTGACTGCATTGTGCCAACTGTGAAGTTTGGTGGAGGGGGGGATTATGGTGTGGGGTTGTTTTTCAGGAGCTGGGCTTGGCCCCTTAGTTCCAGTGAAAGGAACTCTGAATGCTTCAGCATACCAAGAGATTTTGGACAATTCCATGCTCCCAACTTTGTGGGAACAGTTTGGGGATGGCCCCTACCTGTTCCAACATGACTGCGCACCAGTGCACAAAGCAAGGTCCATAAAGACATGGATGAGCGAGTTTGGTGTGGAAGAACTTGACTGGCCTGCACAGAGTCCTGACCTCAACCCGATAGAGCACCTTTGGGATGAATTAGAGCAAAGACTGCGTGCCAGGCCTTCTCGTCCAACATCAGTGTCTGACCTCACAAATGCGCTTCTGGAAGAATGGTCAAAAATTCCCATAAACACACTCCTAAACCTTGTGGAAAGCCTTGAAGCTGTTATAGCTGCAAAGGGTGGGCCGACGTCATATTAAACCCTATGGATTAAGAATGGGATGTCACTTAAGTTCATATGCGTCTAAAGGCAGATGAGCGAATACTTTTGGCAATATAGTGTATATAATCCTTAAAATCTGGTGGAGCAAAACCATTTAAAATCTTAAAAACAAGTACTAAGTCAGCAAATTTAATCAAAATGTTCCCAGCTCAAAAAAGAATACTTCAACAAACTATTTGGCTTTTTATCTAAAACCTTAAGAGCTCGCTTATAAACAGTTGACTTACAATTTCTGTGCAGCTGACTTTTTGCATGCACATACAAAACAACATCATCAGCATACATTTGACAAACGACATCTGAGGGACAGACATTTGGTAAATCATTTACATACATACTGAACAACAACGGACCTAATACAGATCCTTGTGGAACTCCAATATTAGAATCTAATATGCTGATGTTGTATTTATAACTCTTACACATTCTTTCCTATTTTCCAAATAAGATTTGAACCACATAATGGCATCAGCTGAGAAATTAAAATTCGATAACCTCGAAAGCAAAATTTCATGATTTACAGTATCAAAAGCTTTTTTTAAATCCAAAAATACAGCACCAACCACACCTCCTCTATCCGTCTTTGATTTAATATTTTCCAGCATAAAACAATTTGCAGTTTCTGTTGAGTATTTTTTTCTTAAACCAATAGGATGTAGAGGAAATGCACCATTATTAAGATATGTAATTAACTGTTCTGCCACCCATTTCTCAGCAACTTTAGACATTACTGGAAGAATACTTATTGGTCTATAATTGCTAATTTCTACATCATTTCCAGATTTATAGATTGGTGTAATTACTCCAAATTTCCATTGAGTAGGGAAAATTCCTTGTGTTATAGATAAATTAATTAACATGATTGCTTCATCATATGCTGGGGGCATGGTTTAGCATGGCTGACACCAGTTTCCCAGCACTCATTCATTATGCGGAAAAAGGAGAAATATCCAGTAGATTTGGCTATTTTTATTTTATTTATTTTGTTAGGAAAAATGTGTTTAGAAGTTTTCATTTCGGTGCATCACGACTGAGACTATTTTAAAAGTCCTTACTCATTTTACTATTATAGCTTACTAAGCATTATATCCATAGTTATGTTACCCTAAATGTGTATTGTAAATAGAAACTATGTATGTCAATATAGAGATATGTCATTAATGCACATTATCAAGCCACTGTGGACTTTTACTGTACCATTGTATTTCTTTATTACACTGACCGGTCAATGTTTGTTCTAATGCTCTCCATTGCCATAAAGAAAATGCATGGTTGCATCATTTTCAGCATCTGTAGTTTGCAATCTCTAGTGCTCCTTGCAATGCACTGATGTTTTTATTTTCCTATGATTTATGCTACTGTCAATACAGTTCGAAAAGAAACTCCTGTCTCCTCTTTCTGTAATCAGTGTCAACTGCATCCTCCCTCTTCCCTACAACTTTACATGCGTGAAAAAAGAGGTCTAAAAAATTCTGCAGTTTTCTTTAACCTTTAACACATGTATTTAACCCTTGTGCATCAATTTAAAAAAAGTTACTCAGAGGTCCTTAGAGGACAAAAATGTCTGTGTCAAAAAACTGCCATAAAAATATTATATATTAATATTATTTTCCACTTTCGCTGACCAACATCAGTCCTGATCATAACTACCAAATATTCATTCAATTTCAGGATTTTAACCCTTTAAATGCCAGTTTGTTTACATAATGCCACTGTTGCTTTTTACACACACACACATTTCTCAATACACACATAAGAAACACACTGACATCCACACCAACACACCCACACAATTTTAGCTGCATCATTTATTCAATTGTCCTGCAGTGCTCTATAATACAGCAAACAGAGAATAGGGGAAAAGCTTGTATTTGCTCCATAGGCTAAACATGAGAAAAATGGCGCCATCTGGTGGAAAATATTACAAATGTAAATGTTGAAGCCAGGGCTCCGGAATGAAAGCATAATATCATAGAATTCATGATTTTATGCTTTAATGGCACTGGGATCAAATATTGCAGTTTTAATGGGTTTCAATGGGGACATTTTTGTCCTGAAGGTCCTGAGTGTAACTATTTTGTGTACACAGTGTATTATAGATGTATTATAGGAACTGAGGTTGAAATATCAACATTCCTCCCAAAAAATACATACCTTTGACCAAATTTATGCCGTTGGCGTTAACAAAAAATGAAAAAGACAAAAATGTCCCAGTGGTCACACAAGGTTTATGTGAATGCGGTTCCTGCATACTGTATCTTTAATTTGGACGGAGTACAGATCATTCTCTCCAAGCACAAATTATGTTGAATGAAAGGTGTTTTATGCACATATAATTCATGAATGTTGTTCAGTGACCTTTCACCCCCTCCACCCCATTAGGGTCCCCCCAGTGAATCTCGGCCATTTGCACCACTGATTATACTGTAGTAGATGAACATAATAACTGATCCGACATAGATGGACTGTATGAGGCCTTTTATTGATTTAAAAACCATCAAATCTTTGTCTAAATGGCATTAAGGATATTTGCCACACAGTTACAAAAAAGCGACCAAAACAGAACTTACATGTATCAGATGCATCTTGTGTGTTGATCTGATGAGGAATGTTACAAAAAAAAACATGAATGTTACAGTGTATCATGTGACTGTCACGCAGTTCAGCTGAGACGGAAAATGCACGGGGCCAAAAATGACGAACAGAAAAGGCGATTTAAAAAAACAAAAAAAAAGTCAAGCGACTGGACTTGGAACAACAACAGCACTGCCAGTGAGTATGTTTTATAATGTGATAAAATCGTTTAAACTGAAATGGTTCTTGAAAAAAAGATATACATATATATATATATATATATATATATATATATATATATATATATATATATATATATATATATATATATATTTATACATATTTCGTCTTTTACGTGCTTTTATGCCATCGGGTGTTGTAGTTCCAGCATATACCAGCAGGTGCTAACAGGGACCTGCCCCTGAGTCTATTTCGGTTGTGTCTAGAAGGTAACCCTGCAGTTACCTAAAGTCTCGCGAGAGCAGCATTCAATGGTCACACAGTTTTTGTGTGTGTGTGTGTGTGTGTGTGTGTTTATTTAGAGTCCTACAGAAACCCTATACCTATCCCTAAACTTAAACCTACCACTAAATTTAATCCTAAACATAAACTTAGTAACACCGATAAAACTCTCGCGGCTGCCGGGGGTTACCTTCTATCCACAGCCGGCTATTTCCCGTCATAACAGTGCAGTTCCAATCCACTTGAATGGGGAAAGAGTGAAATCTTCAAAACGGTTGGTCAATATTACGATCAAAGAACATATTTAAAATCATCAGATAAATCTGACAACAACTGTGTCATAAATTGTGCTTCTTTACCTCAGATTATGCTAAAAAACGCAATTTTCCCGGATTGTATAGCTGATGCGCATGCGTGTTCTCGAGTTGATTGACAGGCGATGTCTGAATCTAAAAGGTGATTGGCTCTTTTACCTCTAACGTCAACGGACAAAAGCGCTGCTAAACTACTTTACGACAGTAAGTATCCGTTTGTGGATACTGTACAAATGCATGGGGAGAGCCGTAAACTGACAACTACCTGTCGTAAAATTGCCTTGTCTTCTCTTATAAAGCGTCAATTTTATCGTAGTAAACTCCACACATAGATCCAAACAGTATTATCTTATTCATCTGAAAATAAAATATGTTCTTTAAGATTTCAGTGATGAAGAGGCAAAAAATAAATAAATAAGGAAGCGATATTTATCTTACCCAATCTTTCCTAAGGCCAAAGAAGTGACATTTAAAATCTTGAACGACATCCATCCAATTGCTTTTTACATGAGAGATTTAATTGGGAGAACAATTCATGTGGATTTTGTGAGAAAGCAATTGAAACATATTTGCTTTCAGTGCGAATTTGTACATGAATTTTGGCTTTCATTTCAAAGTTGGATACAATCTAAAGATATATCGCTACATCCTTGGAATGTGATCTCAATTAAAGTTGGAGTGTTTTTGAATGATAAGGACCTAGAATTTTTGATAAATAACCTGATTGTTTTAGGTAAACACTTTATCCACAGATGTAAATATTTAAAGATTAAACCTCATTTCAACGGATAGAAGAATGATCTGAAGATATTTGCAAAATCTTCAATGGATGACAGACAGAAATGCCCTGAAACTTCTTTCTGCTTTGAACTTGTTTATGTTACTAGATTAAGACCCTCACCCTTTCTTTTTGTGTGTGTGTGTGTGTGTGTGTGTGTGTGTGTGTGTGTGTGGTTTGTTCTGTTTTGTTTTTTCTTCAAATGCTGTATCAACACGAAAAACATATGTATGATCGTTGAAGTATGCCATAAATGTTTGTACTTGAATTATGTTTAATAAAAAAAAAACTCCACACATAGTTCATTCCAAAAGAATCGTTTAATGCAGTGGTTCTCAACATTTTTGACTCCAAGACCCCCACTGTCCAAGACAATATTTGAAGGCCCCCTCACCCGAAACTAGATGTGTCTGATTAAAATAACTAATCATGGATAATTTTAAACTAAGTAAACTTAAGTGTTAAGGGCTAGCGTTTAAACAAAGATTTTGTAAGAACTGTAAGATTAATGACTAATGTCTTTGAAGTCCATCCTGGATTAACTGCAGAAGTTCACATAGATGCATTGTCCTTTGTTAGTTGGCTGATGAAGGCTTTTGTTGGCAGTTAAATGATAGTCTATGTATTCCATTTTACGAGTGTAGTTCATCAATAGACACAGGTGATGCAGGCAGAGATTAATGAGGTGCATCGCAGTTCAACCTGCAGGTCATTTCGGTGAGGTTCGGTGAGGTCCATCCTAAATCCAGGGTTCAGGCAGTGGCATGTGAAGTATCTAATGTCTTACAGTTGTAGTTCATCAGTTCATCCTCTGAGGTCAAAAGACTGAAGTGATGTCTGGCTAGAACTGGCTGTAGTTTGTCGTCATCTCTCAGCAACACGTAGCAGTGGAGTCCGACACCAAGCAGGAACAGAGCTGGATCCAGCCGGTTCTGGTAACCTCGGGATAGGAGTCCCGAGGTTGAGACATAGAAACATGACAAATAGAATAATATCAGCATAGATGCCATTACATTTTATGCAGAGTTATAGATCATGATCGTTGTTTCTGGTTTCTGGTTCCGGCAGACCTAACTAAAGCAGCCTAATTGTGAGTTGATGGATAAATTAGGTGTATGTCTGGCTAAATAGATGAGTCTTTAGTTTAGAATTAAACTGAGTGAGTGTCTGTAGCGGATGTAACCCGATCCTTCCGACGGGTGAATATCCGCAAAGCCGCGGGCCCAGACGGCATTCCGGGCCACGTCATCAGAGCGTGCGCGAACCAGCTGGCTGGTGTTTTTACGGACATTTTCAAACTTTCCCTCTCTTTGTCTGTAGTCCCCACATGCTTTAAAACATCCACCATTGTGCCTGTTCCAAAACAATCAAAAATAACTTGCTTAAATGACTGGCGTCCTGTTGCTCTGACCCCCATCTTCAGCAAATGCTTTGAGAGACTAATCAGAGATTACATCTGCTCTGTATTGCCACTCAATCTTGACCCGCTGCAGTTTGCTTACCGCAACAACCGCTTCACTGATGATGCCATTGCATCTACAATACACACTGCTCTCTCCCACCTGGAAAAAAAGAACACTTATGTGAGAATTCTGTTTGTAGACTACAGCTCAGCATTCAACACCATAGTGCCCTAAAAGCTAGATGAGAAACTCCGGGCTCTGGGCTTAAACAGCTCGCTGTGCAGCTGGATCCTGGACTTCCTGTCAAGCAGACGCCAGGTGGTTAGAATAGGCAGCAACATCTCCTCATCACTGACCCTCAACACTGGAGCCCCACAGGGCTGTGTTCTCAGCCCACTCTTGTATTCCTTGTACACACATGACTGTGTGGCAACATATAGCTCCAATGCCATCATTAAGTTTGCTGATGATATGATGGTGGTAGGTCTGACCACTGACAATGATGAAACAGCCAACAGAGAGGAGGTGCACACTCTGACACACTGGTGTCAGGAGCACAACCTCTCCCTCAATGTCAGTAAGACAAAGGAGCTTGTGGTGGACTTCAGAAGAAAAGACAGAGAACACAGTCCCATCACCATCAATGGAGCACCAGTGGAGAGAGTCAGCAGCTTCAAGTTCCTCGGTGTCCACATCACTGAGGAACTCACATGGTCCATCCACACTGAAGTCGTTGTGAAGAAGGCTCATCAGCGCCTCTTCTTCCTGAGACGGCTGAGGAAGTTTGGAATGAACTGCCACATCCTCACACGGTTCTACACCAGCACTGTAGAGAGCATCCTGACTGGCTGCATCTCCACCTGGTACGGCAATAGCACTGCCCACAACCGCAAAGCACTGCAAAGGGTGGTGCGAACTGCCAGACACATCATCGGAGGTGAGCTTCCCTCCCTCCAGGAAATATATACAAGGCGGTGTGTGAAAATAGCTCGGAGGATCATCAGAGACTCCAGCCACCCGAGCCACGGGCTGTTCTCACTGCTACCATCAGGCAGGCGGTATCGCAGCATCAGGACCCGCACCAGCCGACTCCATGACAGCTTCTTCCCCCAAGCAATCAGACTTCTGAACTCTTGATCTCCCACGATCAAAATACATCAGCACTGCACTTTATTACTCTTACTCTTATATCCCACACCGGACTGTTATAAATTATATTATTATTATATTATATTCTCTCTTAACAACTGACTATCAACCGACAGACTGAATGTCAATACAGTACAATACTGTACATTCTATATATACTATATATACTATTTATATATTTTTATTTTTTATTTTTATTGAATAATGTGTATCTATATAGTGCGTATTGTATACTGTACAGTGTATGTTATTATTTGTATATTGTTGAGTGTAATTATGTGTATATCAGATGTTTAAATTGTGCTGTGTTAATTTGATGTTATTGTAAATTGGTATATGTCTCATCACTGTCACGACTGCTATGTTGATCGGAACTGCACCCAAGAATTTCACACACCATTGCACTTGTGTATATGGCTGTGTGACAATAAAGTGATTTGATTTGATTGATTGATTGTGTCTGGTCCCAAACAGTGTTAGGGAGACTATTCCATAGTTTAGGAGCCAAACAGGAAAAGGATCTACTTCCTTTTGTAGATTTTGATATTCTAGGAACTATTAACAGGCCAGAGTTTTGCGATCATAATGAACGTGATGGTTTATGGCGTGGTAGAAGTTCACTTAAGTACTGTGGAGCTAGACCATTCAAAGCTGTGTATATAATTAACAGAATTTTAAAATTTGAGGTGGAAGCATGCTGTTCTACAAACATTATAAATTTGATTTTCAAAGGACAGGTTGGTATCAAATATAACACCAAAGTTCTTCGCTGTAGAAGACAACGAAACTGTACATCCATCGAGAGTCAAATTATATTTTAGTGGCTTATTTTTGAAGGTTTTTGGTCCAATCATTTATACTCTACAAAAATTGGCCCCATTCACTTCCATTGCAAGTGCCTCAATGTAACCCCAATTTTTGATTTGAAATAATTTTTTTGTGGTAATCAGCATTATGCTACAAATGCTGTTGATTGAGCTTAACCTAAATTGAACCTGGGATATTTCTTTAATGGAAAGAAGAGCAATCTACTATAGATAATATCACTAAAGGGTACATACAGTAACTACTCAATTGTGCTATCGCTCTCATATTCACTTGTTAGCACACATTCAAAAGTCGTTTTTTTTTCTTTTCTTGTTTTCGATTTTCTCTCCTTTTTCTCCCCAATTTGGAATGCCCAATTCCTAATGCACTCTTAAGTCCTCGTGGTGGCGTAGTGACTCGCCTCAATCTGGGTGGCGGAGGATGAATCTCAGTTGCCTCCATGTCTGAGACCGTCAATCCGCGCATCTTATCACGTGGAGACATAGCGCGTTACCACGAAGACCTAGCGTGTGTGGAGGCTGAACGCTATACTCTGCGGCATCCACGCACAACTCACCACACGCCCCACTGAGAGCGAGAACCACATTATAGCAACTACGAGGAGGTTACCCCATGTGACTCTACCCTCCCTAGCAACCGTGCCAATTTGGTTGCTTAGGAGACCTGGCTGGAGTCACTCAGCACGCCCTGGATTCAAACTCATGACTCCAGGTGTGGTAGTCAGCGTCTGTACTTGCTGAGCTACCCAGACCCCCCACCTAAAGTCATTTGTTAAGTACACTGAAGCATCTCCTCCATAGACATCCATTCAAAACAACAGTTGCTAACCTTGTAGGCTCCCTTGGTAGAAGCTAGGGCTCTCTGTAGTGCTCTTCAGTTCCTCTAGATGTCTCTGTTTATATAGTCACGATTTGAGGAATGTGTCTTTATGTGTGCTAACAAGTGAATATTAGATAGTGAGATAGTGAGATAGTGCAATTGAGTAGTTACTGTATGTACCCTTTAGTGATATTATTTATAGTAGATTACTCTTCTTTCCATTAAAGGAATATCCCAGGTTCAATTTAGGTTAAGCTCAATCAAAGGCATTTGTGGCATAATGCTGATTACCACAAAAAAATAATTTCAAACCAAAAATTGAGGTTACATTGAGGCACTTGCACTGACTTCCAACAATGAGGCCAATTTGGAGAGTTTAAAGTCAGAAATGTGAAGCTTATAATTTTATAAAAGCACATACATTAATTCTTCTGTTAAAAATCGATATTTGAACTGTAAAGTTGTATTTGTATTTGCCCCATTGACTTCCATTGTAAGTGACTCACTGTAACACAGACTTTTGCTTTTTATTGAAAAGGAGGGACGAGTCGAAATTAATTTTTATGCTAATCAAATGCTGTCGATTGAGCTTAACTTGTATTGAACCCGGAATGTTCCTTTAATATCTTCTAGAATATTCATTTGATTTTATTTATTTATTTATTTATTATTATTATTATTATTAATATTATATTATTGCTTATTATCATTGCTGGCAATTTCTTGTGTGTATTGATGATTTGGCAATATTGTATGCAAAACAGTCATGGCAATAAAGTACTTAGAAATTTAACAAAAGTATAATTTACATGTGATTTGAAATCCCATATAGAAAGATAAATACACTGACTTTGTTCAAAAAGATACTGAGCCGACTTGCTGTCTACAAAGGCAGCTGACTTCTAAGGCTGCATCCTAACTAATTACATTTAACTATTTTTAATCAATATTTTTCAGTATTGAATGAAATATAAGTAGAGATCTCTAAGATTGATGCAACTCATTATGAGATTTCACACATGTGATGCTGCCTTAGAAGTTGGCCAATTGCTGTCTACATAGGTGGCTCACGAATAAGAGAATGATTGATCATAAGAATAAGAAAGTGGGTCACTGATAGACACAAAAAATGTTCTTAAAATATTGTCCCTCAGAGAGAGTGTAACATGGACAGGCGTTGGACACAGCTTTAACTAGTTCCTCTCCGCTCAGTATCCTGCCTGTTATTTTGACAGTATTATCACTAAGGGAGAGATAAGTTGTCTTCGGAATTGGCATGGCGCCGCCGTGTCCCTCCCCGGTCAGACAGTTATCCCAGGGTTTGTGATGGCAGTACCTCAGGGTTCTGTGGAGCATCCTTCTCTCCCCACCAAAAGCCACAAAACTTGTCTGTACCCTAAATAGTGTCCCTCTCGATGTGCATTTCTGTGTGAGATACATGAGGTACGAGCATTTTGCTGAGTAAGCAAAGAAGTCATCATCACCTTGAGACAGTTTCACAAATAAATTCTACTTGAGCGTCACTGGAGCACAGCTTTGACTAGAATCACTGATAATCTCAAGTACACCGAGGCACGAAAAGACAGTAAAATCCAAACACCTGCGTCAACATCACCAAACTCAGTGAAAAGTTAACAAGGAAGAGATTTAAGATATACATAGAGATTACTGTACATATATTAAAGTGACAGTGAAATTGATAGGAAGAGGGTAATCTCGTGGTGCCAGACCTTTGACTAAAACAGCATGAAGTCTGGTCCACATTAAGTGTGTTTCATGCACAGCAGTATGCTGATAACTACCAAAAATCAGCTTATTTAAAAAACCCAACAATGCAAGATTTGAAATCATCGGGTTATTCTCTGCTTTTGACTTAGAAATGTAAAAAAATCAGGGTATTGTGCAAAAATCGACATTTACCGATCGGTTTTTGCTTAAACCGTTCATGAACTTATAACAATACAGGAAAACTGTTTAAACCGTTTACATGACCTGACATGTTGTCGATTTTTCTAAGCATAATCGGTGTAAAAACATACATGTAAACATGTTCATCGATGTTTACATGCAATGCAAAATCAGGGTAATGTGCAAAAATCTACGTGTAAGGATCAGTTTATGTTTAAACCGTTTATGACCTTACCCGGATTAAGGAAAACTGTTTAAGGCATTTACATTACCTGAAACATTGTCGGTTTATTAAGCATAATCAGTTTAAAAAACATGCATGTAAATGCGTTCATTGAGTGCATTTACATGCACATCAATACGCTGATAACTACCAAAAATCAGCTTTTATTTTTCAGATTAACATTTTTATTGGTTGCTTCACAACATGACACATAACAAAGCAAAACATTCATATTCAGAGTCAGCCATTAAACCCCATTGTTTCCCTTCCCCTCTCCTGATCCCCAACCCCACCCCGACCCCCAACAAACATCCCTGTGGCCAAAGTCCGAGTACACACGCAGATAATAAATAATAAAAAAAAATAATAGATATTTACTTATCAATGCAATGTCTACCCTGCTCTTAGTTGAGCTTGCACTAAAGAAAACATGTCCACCCCATATCTTCCCAAATTTTCAGCTTCCTGCGGGGAAAGATGCTTTTCTTGAAGAAACACTATATCATATTTCTTACCTTTAAGAAAATAAATAACCTTCCTTCCTTTTATAGGGTGTCCCAACTGTAGAGCCGAGGAGGGTGGGTCCCCAATCAGCCTGATGGGGCACACGAGGGATAAAGGCGGCCGGGGACGACAGTTCGAGAGAGAGAGAATTACAGGCAGCTGCCCTGCATGTGTTTATGTTTGCGTGTTTTTGTTTAAGTTTATTATTAAACTATTATTTATATTCTCAAGCCAGTTCTCGCCTCCTCCTTTCCCTCCAACCCCCTTACACTGGTGCCGAAACCCGGGTTGGAGGAGGGATGCCCGTCGCAGAGTCCTCGACACTGCCGTCCAACCAGGGGAGCGCCGCTGCCATCCGCCGGGGGACGGAGTAGCCCGACAACCTGGACGCGGGGAACGGCCGCCGTCCGCGAGGCGAGTGGACTGGACTTCCCGAACGCCTGGAGCGATGGAGCCGCTGCCAGGGGTGGAGAAGTGCCCTGCCGTCCCCCAGAAATGCGGAGGGGTCGAGAGAAGACCGCTGTCCGCGAGGGGAGGAGGGAAGCGACTCCCTGACCACCTGGAGTGGTAGGGCCGCTGCCAGGGGCGGAGGAGTGTCTCCATGGGTCGCCGGGAACACGGAGGGGCGTTCTGTCCGCTGGGGGTCGGAGGTCTGACTCCGGTCCGCCCGGGGAGGAGCGGCTGCCGTCTGCCTGAGAGGGTGGAGGAGTGATCGAGGACCACGCGACGGCGCATCAGAGAACCAGTGAGTGAGTTTCTTTTTCTCTCTCTCCTTTCTCTCTCTCTGTCACTCCGTGTTGGACTTTCCCTCGCCTATTTTTTTTTGTTGTTGTTGTTGTTTTTTCCCCTCCTGTCTCCTCCCATGTCGAGGAAGGCGGGGATGACCGCCGGCAGTCGGGGCGCAAGGCACGCCCCCCCCGGAGAGGAAGGGGGGATGTACGTCATCCCGGGAGGAGTGTAGAGCCGAGGAGGGCGGGGCCGGGCTGGAATGACGCACACCCGGTCCCCAATCAGCCTGATGGGGCGCGCGAGGGATAAAGGCGGCTGGGGATGACAGTTCGAGAGAGAGAGAATTACAGGCAGCTGCCCTGCATGTGTTTATGTTTGTGTGTTTTTGTTTAAGTTTATTATTAAACTATTATTTATATTCTCAAGCCGGTTCTCACCTCCTCCTTTCCCTCTAACCCCCTTACACCAACCCATTCACATTCCACATGGAGAGAGATAATCCACTCATTTGACATTTTGACATGTTAGAAATAATAGATTTTGTGTTAAAAATAAAATTGTAACAACTACATTCCAACATTAGTGCAACAATCAACCCCAGAACTTTCCCCAGAACAAAACAAACAAAAAAATGTGCGCATTAACCCCATGCATGACAGCGCCAACTGGCGTCCATCCTTCTAAACTCAAAGAGTCCATCTACGCCTACAAGCCCCCGTGACAACTTTGCTGTCGGATGATTCCGGTGATTCTATACAAAAATTTGTAATGCAGAATTAACAAACTTAAAAACAAACTCCTTTCATAAGTGGAATAAAAAAATAAACAAAACGGCAACATGAAAATCACCAAATGGCTTACTCACTCCAATGTTTTTATGAAGGACATCGCTTGATGTGGGCATGTAAATTCTCTATGTCCATCCTTAGTATTTATACTCAGTTTGGCTGGGAACATCAGCGCAAAAGCGACCTTCCGTTGATGTAAGAGTTTCTTGCGTTCCCTGAACCGATAGCATTCCTCTCTTGTCGAATTCGCAAAGTCTGGGAACAAGAAAATGCTGTGATTCTTCCAAGAATTCTTCCTTTACTCCTCACCTCACGTAACACAAGATCTTTATCGGATGATCTCAAAAATTTGGCCAGAATTGATCGGGGCCTGTTTCCCTCAGCGGATCTCCGTGCCGGGACTCTGTGAGCACGCTCGATTTCCAGCTTATGGCCTGTTATGTTGAGCAGACTCAGAAAGAGCCCGTCTAGGAATTTCACCATGTCTTGGCCTTCCTCATGCTCAGGAATTCCAACAATTCACAAGTTGTTTCACCAGTTACGATTCTCCAAATCCTCCAGTTTTTCCCAAACGTGTTGCAAGTCTGTCTTGGTCGCTAGAGGATTAGCAACTAATTCCCTCTCCAATGACTCCAGATAATCAATCCGTTTTTTGACGTCTGACAATCTTGAAACCAACTCAGAGAATTTCGTCTCCATGGAAGTAATCGATTGACGTATTACAGCCAAATCCTCCAAGTCTGCAACAACCTTCATCAGCATTGCCGACACATTCATCAATTCATGCCAGATTTCTTTCAGTTCACCGTCCAAATTGAATCCGAGGCTTCCGGTCTGCCGCTGCGGAGAATCAACTTGAGCACGTAAGTGTCTTTTAATATCTCCAGAACCCGAGGATTTTGAATTTTTTGACATATTGTCTTCCTAGAACAGTTAAGAATCAGAGTGTATCAAATCTCACCAGTTTATGACACAAATAGCATTAAAACAAGCAAAGTGCTCAGGGCTCGCCACTCACACGTCTGCTCCTCGCACGGCGGCACGCGACTCCCCAAAAATCAGCTTTTTTTAAAAATCTGACAATGCAAGAAAACCGCGTTTACGTGAGATTTGAAATCATCGGGTTATTCTCTGCTTTTGACATAAAAACGTAAACAGTCATGCGTGCAACACTTGAACACATTGGATAAGCCGGTAAAAATGCTGATAAAAGTGTTTACATGGAAAGCCAAATCAGGGTAATGTGCAAAAATATACGTGTAACAATCGGTTTATTTTTACACCGTTTATGACCTTACCCAGATGAAGGAAAACCGTTTAAGGTGTTTTACATGACCTGACATGTTGTCAGTTTATTAAGCATTATCGGTGTAAAAGCATGCATGTAAACAAGCTAATTGAGTATGTTCAAAAGAACTGATTATTTCACACATATAATTTAGAAAACCAAGCAGAATATTGGCAGTTCTGCTTGTGGATATCTAGATTACTTGCAACTCAGTGCCTCAAACAAAAACTCTGGGTATTTTTCAAAGATTTGATGCTAACAACCTGGTACACTTTAGCAAACCCACTGATTAGTTCTCTCCTAAAAGTGCTTGTTGTATTAACCCAGATACAAACTGAGACTTAAACAGATATTATGAGAGAGGAAAACACGGCATGGGT
>NC_059362.1:46373591-46381091 GCF_019703515.2 Myxocyprinus asiaticus | reverse complement strand
ATGAAACTCATTCTGTGAAATCTCATTACTAAAATCATGTCTGCATGCTATGTAAACCTTTAATCATTGTTGTGTTTGCATGTGTAATTAGTTCTTATGTACAATTATTATGTTTTATTTGTTTGGAGATGTTTTCGGACACTATGATAATTTATATTTGTAATGTTATAACTTTTGATTGCTTTGTCGTACCAACACAAAATTTTACTCAGATACAGTTGACATGATTGGGAACAAAACAAAAGCAGTTTTTCAGAGCCATCTTATTTACACCCAGAGATATATAATGTCAAATAAGAAAAATAAGAACAAAAGTGGCTCAGTTTTTGTTGTGATTTCTTTCAGCAGTTTCTTAGGCTGAGAGTCTCAGAATGTATCATAATCTATATCAAAAAATTGAAAGGTTTTCTTTACAATGATACCAAATGCTTTTTTTTTTTTTTTTTTTGTAGAGTTGTAAGTCTTCAATTTTGGGTATGCCACTGAAACAAGAAATCTTTAAAAACACCTTCAGAGTTTAAAGGGTTAAATAACATTTAACCCTTTAATAATAGCTCAAATAATCCACAAGTTTTATCAGAAGAATTAATGTAAGTGTAAATTAAAAGTAATGTGCTTTTATAAAATAATGAGCTTCACATTTCAGCCTTTAAACCCTCCAAAAATTGACCCCATTGACTTCCATTATGTCTCATTTTAACACAGATTTTTTTCTTCCAGTTTAAATAATTTTTTGTGGTAATCAACATTATGACACAAATGCTGTCGATTGAGATTAACTTGTATTGAACCAGGAATATTCCTTTTTTTGCCGATGTACTTTTAAGAATTTAATGAAAAATTTTAAGACCATTCAGGGAAAAAAAATATATAAATATATATATATATATATTATAATTAACTGCATATATCTCTCTGGGTGCCACCATGTTTGCATGGCATAATACACCGGCATTTTGGAAAAATATGAATTGCCACATTTCTGCACGAGTTTTCAACTTGGAAGTCTGACTTCAAGTGGCATTTTTCCAAGTAGGACATTGGAAATTCCGAGTTTCCTTGTTGAACGGAACACAGCATTATTCATCAAAACATTTTGTTCTGTTGGCGCAAAATATTCACTTCTGTTCAGAGATGACTGGACGCTGTTGAACATGAAAGAACAGGTTTTGCAACAATGCAACTGGAGCTGAAAACTTACAGCAGTAAGAATGCTTTCATAAAAATAATAATAATTATAAAAAAAAGCATTTCTGCTCTTTTTATGCCATCCCTCCTTTCTCTGCTCCTTTCTTTTTGAATTTCTTGAAAAATGATTGACTGTACATGCAAGGTCACAGCAGATGAGAGAGAAATTTAAGGAGTGTGTGTCTGACAAAGAGAGTGAGACACAAAAAAGCGAGTGATAGTGAACGCGGGAGGAAAACTGAGGAATAGATTATACTCCCATTTTTTCTGCCTGCTCCTCAAGGCCAAATCTCCTCCTCCTGTGAGCAAGTTTGGCAGGTCATACAGCGATGGGTCAGCAGAAATACTGTACCACACTGTTCCTTATCAAAAAGCCAACATGGCAAACACACCTGGGAGCTGACAGAGAGAGAGAGCTTTATCTGTGAGGTTTGGGAAGTGAGATGTTTACTTTGGGATTTGGTAGAAAACAGCGGCTGTACATTGGGAGTTACGAGAGGAGAAACTTAGTAGGCATTGAGGATTTGATGAGATACATTCGCATTTGTTTCTTTTGGGCTAGTGTGTATTTGTTTGCGTCTTGGCAATGGGAAATTTGCACCTGCGTAAACCAACAATTTTGCACACAAACACCAAACCTATGGTAATAAACATTAATACAGTTTTTGCCTTTAGTAATAACACCATGGTTCATTTGTGGTACATATGTACTATGGTTCTGACCACTAAAAAGTTGTATGTTTACTATAGTGAAACCATGGTTAAGTTTTGGTGGAATCCATGTTTTAAAACCATTCTTTTACCACAATTTAATGATGGTGTTACTATAGTAAAACTGTAGTAACCATGTTTTATTTATTACCATATTACCATTTTGGTTTTCCTGTATCATTACTAATGGTTCTCCCACGAATATCATGGTTAAAATATGGTTACTGTAAAATGGTTTTTGTCGTAAGGGATGGATAAATATATTGTCCTCTAAGGGGCTCTGTAGATTTCATTCAGTGTCACACATTATAGCGGTCTAAAACATTCAACCTGGTCTCGTAGAATCATGTTACTCTACCTACATTTTTCCAAAGTGATTTTTACATGTCTCTTTGTACGTATAGCATCAGTTTCCTGTTGAAATGAACACTAGAGGCGCAACAACAACAATGACTTTTATTCCCTTTCACACAAATCACGAGTAAAACTGCAGATTATCAGTTCATAAACACTTACTTTTCGCCCTGTTCCTACCACAATGCTATCTTATGACATCTAAATACTTTTACTATAGCGCATGACCCATTTTAACGTTTGCATTACATAACCAACTACATTTACAAGCTTGTTCAAGAGTGATTAAATTGCACGGTAGCTCAACTGATAGAGCGTTGCACTTGTGATGTAAAGTGGGGTACGAGTCCTGAAGAGCACGCAAGTCCACACTAGAGGTCAACTGATCGTGTATTTTGCCAATACAGTAATTAAGGTGCTGGAAAAGGCCAATAACCGATTAATTAAAAAAAAGAAAATCAATTTATAGAATGATAAAAAAAAATTCTTAGTCGTTCCTTACTATAAAGGGCACCAACATTGAGGCTACAAGAGTCCAAAATAAATAACAGGAGCAAATTTGGTGCATATTGGGGGACTTTTTAAAATTTTCTTCCCAAGTTGGAATCCCCAATTCCCAATGTGCTCTAAGTCCTCGTGGTGGCGTAGTGACTCCCCTCAATCTGGGTGGTGGAGGACGAATCTCAGTTGCCTCCGTGTCTGAGACCGTCAATCCACACATCTTATCATGTGGCTTGTTGAGCGCGTTACCGTGGAGATGTAGCGCATGTGGAGGCTTCACACTCTTCTACGCGGCATCCACGCACAACTCACCACGCGCCCCACTGAGAGCGAGAACCACATTATAGACCACGAGGAGGTTACCCCATGTGACCCTACCCACCCTAGCAACCTGGCCAATTTGGTTGCTTAGGAAGCCTGACTGGAGTCACTCAGCACCCCTGGATTCGAACTCACAACTCCAGGGGTGGTAGTCAGCGTCTTTACTTGCTGAGCTACCCAGACCCCCAATGTTTCCTTTCTTAAAATATTGTAAAGAGCTGGACAGGAGGCAAGCTAATAGTTGATGCATGTATCGCATTGATTAAAAATTCTGTTTGTTGATTGGCTGGTCTCTATGGGGGAAAAAAATCGCACAAAATACAAGTTGTCATGAGACTATGTTGGCAGTAGGGTTCTCAAGTAACTATTTGGTGCTTTGTAAATAAGTTCTTGATGTTTCATTACAGGTTTTTCAGATCAGTGTTTTGGTTTCTGGGTTCTTTAAAGCTCCAGTATAGCATGATTTTCTAAGGTAATCGAGAATACAAGGTTTTTGTGGCACATTTCCTATGTAAAACCCTTTTTTTTGGGGTTTTTGGAATTTTTTGGGGGGAACAAAAATTCAAGATGAGTCCAGTGGTTGTGTCCATGTTGGTTCTGGATGCTGGGTCTTTTGTTGCTGGTTTGGACCCATATGGCCATTCCCATAGTTGATCGGGGCCCAGCACTATCAGGGTCCTTCCACAGCATTCCGCCCAGGAGCCCTGACGTCAGCCGGGCCTGATAAGGGGGTCCAGCAGAGCCCTGGGGGGGGGGGGGTGTTGGGGTTTTAGACTAACAGAGACAGCCCTCGATAAGAGCTCAGACTGATAAGAGTTGAGACTGTGGAGCCCTATTGTTTCAGATGATCCTCCAAAAACCCTGTCCTCTCCCGTGTGAAGTATTACTATGACATGTATGTTTGTGCAGAACGAAGCCATGATTGTTAACAGTGTGTGTGTGTGTGTGTGTGTGTGTTTTAAACCTACATATCCTCAACAAACAGGAATATACCCTCACTTATCAGCCTGTATGCTGTATGACCTGCTGAAATGAGATACTCCTCGCTGCTATTATTTCCTGCCATTGTAATGCTGTTGTGTGTGCGAATATGTGCACCCTTAAAAAAGAAAATATTAAATATTTCTAATTAAAAATTTTAGTGTGACAATACATAAGTGCAGTTTTTCCCATGCAAATAAAACAGCTTTTGCAACATAGCTGTGCACAATTAGAAATGTTGGTATACTTTACAATAAGGTTGCATTCATTTACATTAGTTAACATGAGCTAACAATTTAAAGCACTTATCAATCTTTGTAAATGTTGCTTTTAACATATACTAATATATTTTTTAAATTAAAAGTTATATACATTAGTATTATAGTTACGCCAACAGAAAACATTTCCTCATCATATTTAATCCCAAATCAATAAAAAGAACCATTAAGTAAAATGTAATATCATTTTAAGTGTAGGCTTCATTTTTTCAAAACATTTTGGGATTGTGACGTTTTCAGGACACTTAAGTAAATGTTTACGCCTCAGTTCTCATTACCATAATGCTTCTGGACATTTTATGTTTACTATTTCCATTTATTCTCAATGATGACTTTCATTACCTTACCATAATAGTTTTATTGTTCTTACTGTATTACACTTTAAAAAAAAAAGATGCTGTACAATTATTTTTGTTAAAAATTGGAATCAGCAAATATTAAAAGGCAGGACCATTATGATGCATAAATGCTTACAGTAATACAAATGTAATTATATATAATAGTGCTGCAACAACTAATCGATAAAATCGATAATAATCGATAATGAAAATCATCGACAACCAGTTTCATTATTGATTAGTTGGATATGCACGGAGAAGCTCCATCAGTGATGTCACTTTACAGTAGTGAAAAATGCATTTAAATGATAACTCGTTTGAAAAATGACGGAGACGAGCTGAAGCGAAAACAAACATGACACGAGAGCACTTTAGAAACACTTCAAAGGTAAACTACAATAACACATGAAATGAATGCTAGACAATGTTCAAGATAATGCAGAAATCTTCATTCATTAGTGTAACGTAACTTATATACAAAATATATACAATCTATTATTATAAAACAATAGTGCATCGATATATTAACATGACAGTTGTGATCACATCAATACTGAATTGTGTCAACATATTTATAATGTACAGTCTATTTTATAAACAGCTACTGTCATCATCCATCAAATTTAGCTAACAACTATTGATAAAGATGGCTAGCTAGCTAACGCCGACGTAGGCTATCGTATAAATGCAGTCAATGTATCATGTAAAGAAAAGTGATTACTTCAAACTACAGTCTCTCATAGTCAGATCTATATCCACACTTTGTTTTAGCCCTGTTCCAGCACTGGAGATTCAAATATAATATACAGTCTCAAAGTTTGTAGTAAAACAATCATAACTGTGTAATTTTAATACGCTAACTCATCTGTCAGCATGATGCTGGTGAATCACGTTCAGTCTCTTTGTATGTTACGTCATTGATTTGGCCAATGCTCGTTCGCTCGTGTCCCTATGGAGTGTGTGCACGAGCACGAGCAACAGGCTGCAGTTCACTTAACGGCCACAGGTGTCACTAATAACAAGGGTTTCTGAATCTTAAATACTGCACCTTTTCATGATTCAGGTTTTGTTTAAAGTTTTGAAAGAGTATCGAATTGTGAATTCAGTACGGTGAATCGAACCAAATCCTTAAGACAGCTCTAGACTCTGTAAACAGCAAATAGAAATGTGTCCGCGGACTACGGTCTCTGATGCTTTCAACCCATCAATCATTTTGCACGTTCTCATAGTACTGTAGTTGCAGTGAATTATTGAGGCTTAACGCCATTTTTATGCCATGTTGTTCATTAAAGTTGTCAGTTGAGGGCGCTATTTTGCTGCTGTTGTTTTAAACAACCGTTTCTGCTTGTGTCTGTCTCAATAATATGGAGCTATATATATGCCATAATTCTGTGCGTGCAAAATTATATTTTGAGCGTGCAAGATTTTATTTTGAACACACAAAAATGTTCTGCATGTGCAATATGATATTTTGAGTGCATAAAAAGGTATTTTGTAAAAGCAATGTATCTTCTTGCAAAGATGAATTCACTTTGAGCAAACAAAAATCAGTTTTGCGCTTGAATAGTTTATTTGAATGTGAATTTGCACAGAATTCTGAAATGTATGTAACTCCGCTGTTTCTTGCATGTGCAAGATCTCACTCATGCTCTCCTCATACCCACTTTGCATGCACTCATAGCTCTGACTGCTTGCTTGCTTAACAAGTTTACAGCATTATAATATGCCAGAATTTCAGCCAATCAGAGATGAGATGGTACATTTTGATTGGATTTGATTGCATGATCTCAGGCTACTATATTTTGAAAAACTTACATTACAGTAAGTTAAGCCTTACAGTATTCCTGGTATGTCTATAATCCACAGGGTAAACATCTTTTGTAATGATAACTGCATACAGTATATAATGTGTGTGCTGAATGTTGGCTCTTTTGCTACATTTACACTGAGATGTTCATGGTTGCTGTAGCTACCTCAACTGTCCAATCACAGAGCATTTGTAAGCAGCTCCTAATAGCCAATCCTGATGTAGGAGGCGGGAATTCTCAGAATACGGTTGGAAAAGCCAACGAGCAGTCTAAAATTCAGAGCACATTCGAGGAGAGAGAACGAATGAGATCTTGCACACGCAAAAAATGTATTAATCTTTGCAAGAAGATACATTGCTTTACAATACTGAGTTAAAGCGTGAACAAAATAACTTTTGTGCGCTCAAAATATCAACTTGCGTGCTCAAAATATAATCTTGTGCAGAATTTTGGCACATATATAACTCCATACAATAAAGCTCATTTGGTATCTGTGGAGTGTGGGGTTTTGGAAAGAGGGGGTGTGGCTAATCCAACTGCTCAGTCTCCTAGAAGGTGAATGGCTAAAATCGCTTACAGCAGCTTTAATATCTTTTTTCCTAGACACCAACGAGTTTCAACAGAGAGCAAATGGAGACTTTTGATGAAGTCCCCTGAGAAAAAGACTGCAGACCTGTTTCCTTTTAGTGTTTCAGAAAAGATCTCAACATTGTCTCAAACTGTGCTCAGATTCTTTCGAAGTCTGCAACTGTAAGTCAGAGATCTCAATATGAACTCAAACATTTCTCATTAAAGAGCCCATATTATGCTCATTTACAGGTTCATAACTTTATTTTGGGGGTCTACTAGAATAGGATTACATGCTTTAATGTTCAAAAAACACATTATTTTTTGCTACTCACCTCTTTACACCCACTGTCTGAAACGCTCTGTTGGAACTCCTGTCTCTTTAAAGCCCCCCTTTCCGAAAAGCTCAGTCTGCTCTGATTGGTCAGCTGGCCCAGTCTGTTGTGATTGGTC
>NC_059362.1:46361091-46366091 GCF_019703515.2 Myxocyprinus asiaticus | reverse complement strand
CTACTAAAGAGCAATTAAACTTACCTTTGGTTTATTATCACATTCAAAAACTATCACAGACTGTTTTTTGTGAGTCACATATTCATAAGTGTGTGTTGTCAGTGGTTTTGAGTTGTTTCCACCAGGTTTTGCCCTCTGCATCCAGGTCTTGTTCTGACAGTGTTTTCCTTCTGATCTTGCAATGAATGCATTTTGAAATGCTCTTCCTGGAGACAGGGGGTCTGGCTTTGCTCTGCCCCTGAGGAAGAGGGGCCACCAGGGGCCACTGACCCCCCAGAGCCCCTGTGTCTCCACAGAGCCACACGAGGACACACATCCATCAAAGGGTAAATGAACACATGCCCTACAAAACCTAGTGAGCTGCCTTATCGTGTAATGCCTGGATAGGCAGCTGCTTTCTAAGGTAAGGTCTAAATGTACAGTATACAAACTTAAGACATACAAGTATGTTTTGGCCCTAAAATCTGACTATTATATGATTTTTGATCATTATCAGCATATTGGTGTGCATGTAAACACGCTTTGTGTTGCTGCCTACACCTTTTGTAACAGCTTTCGTGTCTATGCCTTAAAATATTGTCTAGGTAGGCAGTTTACTAGGTTTTGTGACTGGTAGCATATTTATTGGTTCACCTCAAGTTATCATAACATACCTTCATCTTGATGTCCCTTCTTGAAACATGTTAAGTTTTCCAACAAACACATACTTTCGTCCCTCATTTTCTGAAGAGCACAGTATTGTCTCGTTTTTCTGTTGTTTTTTCATGTCTTGCTCTATCTGCTTTCTCTTCGTCATCAAACACCTCATTCATACTCGCTCTGACAGCGGTCTGGCCAACAACGAATTACACAGGCGCTTCTGAGCAGACGCTCTGATAATGTGCACATACCTTACACAAACACACACATTTATAGACGTATACACACAAATATCACTTAAGTGCATGCTAATAAAATATGAAGACAGAAAACATGACATGTTATGATGAGCAATGCAACTTTTTGTGCTTTGCTTTTAAAGAACTCTTCTAACAATAAATAGATAGAAATAAAAAGCATATGTGTCAACAAAAATCTGGTGCATTTTTGGGCTGCCGCCCGCAATTTTTCACACTCAAATTTAAAAGCTCTCCATTTACACATGCTGTGGACTAATTGCAAGACTATTTTAATATTTTTTTCTCTATCACATTCCATCACAATATACAGATCTGAAATGTAGGTGGCGCTCTAACACATTTTAGCCCTCACAGATGTGCTCGTCCATAGACATTCAGTCTAATTTTCAGTTCAAGCACCACCCTCATTGTTTCATTGAATATCTCGGCTTCTGAGTGGACTAGAAGCTCAATCTAGAAAGCTGAGATCCTCCCCTTTGCAATGATATATACCATTCATTATACTATTATCAACGTTGAAAACATATCTTACTGATGATTTGTTTTGCATGCTTTTCCTGCTGGAAAGCATATTTTGCTTTGGACATTTAAGATATAAAATTAGATAATTCAGCCAAGCAAGCTCACAGACAAGTAAAAATGGCTCATTGTTTAGAAAACTTCCTAAGGTAAAAGCAGATATAAAGTTTTTGGCTACTTGGGGCTTACAGCAGCAGTTATCGGAGCATAAAAGAGACGTTTGTATTTGATGACTTACAGAAATCATATTTCACTTTGTGATTCTTTTGAAAGTCTTTCGAACAGTGATATTAGTGCACATGAATTAACTATACAGTCACATTCCTGAGAGTGTGAGCTTTCATTTGATATATGACTTGTCTATTTAGGTGCTATGTGAAGGAATATTTCTACCCCATTGCCTCTAGGGGGCGCTTATTTTCAT
Source organism: Myxocyprinus asiaticus (assembly GCF_019703515.2). Taxonomy (NCBI): domain Eukaryota; kingdom Metazoa; phylum Chordata; class Actinopteri; order Cypriniformes; family Catostomidae; genus Myxocyprinus; species Myxocyprinus asiaticus. Next base: position 46,364,249 of record NC_059362.1, on the reverse strand, counting down.
CGCAAATGTTTTGAGGCCTTTGTTATTTTCAGTAATATAAATGCAGTAGTGATCTTTTCAGATTATCTCTGAAAAGTTCAGATTGTAAGCATTCAAATGACACTTCATATGCCTGACATGTATATGGACACTTTATGTTTTAAGCATAAACGTTTTTCGCGATATAGCGCCCCCTTTAAGAGTTTAAGGGGTTAACAATTGTGTTATGAATTTGTTTGCAAAGGAAAACCCATTTATAGGAAATTATACCAGCTGTTAAACTTTTTCTCACATAAATCTAATATATGGCAATATTTGCAAAGCTCACACACTCACACACGCACACACACACACACACACACACACACACACATATATATATATATAGATAGATAGATGAGATAAATGTTCATATATGGTTTTCACTGATATTAAAAGTCACATACTTGTACATATATGCAGTATATATGCAACATACAGTATATTTCCCCGAATGCTAGTGGAATTTGAATATGTACATATATGCTCACATATATGAACTATAATTGTATGAATATATGTTCATATATATATATATATATATATATATATATATATATATATATATATATATATATATATATATATATATATATATCAGCATTCTCTATGGGTTTTATTAGTGCTGTTTGCTAAGGCATCAGTATTGCTATTGTTTATAGTGTGTTACGGGTTCGTTCAAATCATTTACCCTAAGTATTAAAAGGATGTCACCCAAAAATGAAAATTCTGTCATCATTTACTCACCCTAATGTTGTTCCAAACACATATGACTTTCTTTCTTCCATGGAACACAAAATGAGATGTTAAACATTCAACTTTCAGTTAACATTCACTTTGATCGCAATGAAAGTGAATGGTGACTGAGACTGAAAGTTTCTTATGAAATCTAATATGGTCAGTTATGATTTCATTTTGATTTCAACTCCATTTGATTTGGTTTTCATCTCCAATTTCTACGGGTTCAAGGCCCAAATGTAATCAGCAACAGTAAACAGCATCAAATAAATCCACACATCCCACAATCATTTATATATATAGGCCAAAAACCTAAAATGGAAATCTCTAACCATCATGGAGAATAATGTTTGCATCTCAAAAGCCTCTTAATATTACACTTTTATTGTTGCGACAGAGATCTTCACCGGAGAGTCCCTCACATTGAGTAGGGACCCATTTTATCAGCTCTTCTGAGTAGGATCACAGGAGCGACAGCAGTCATGGACACTATCTCAGCCGAGTCGATCAGGCAGACAGCAGGAGTTCAGAGCCATGATTACGGAGACGGAGCCCAAGAGGAAACACCGAGTGAAATGGAGGAGATCTGAGCTGATTTCCTCAATCGCTTTGGCTCAGTTCGCGTATGAGAATTATATTTTTCAAAACATTAAGTTCAAATCTCTGAACAGTTAGTTTTCTGTTCACACCAGATTTGAATGTCTTATTCATTTAAGCGATTTGCACGTGTTTTGGCACATGTGTGCACAAGAGTAAGCACAATTGTCTACAGTTTGCACATTAACTAAATGCACATGGCTTGCTGATCAAAACAGATGAGTTCATTCTCAGTGAAATTGTCACACTCTTCACAACGTCTAAACATTCTTTCATCATGTGAGACATCACATGCAAAATGATCCATTCAATAATCAAAATCTCTCAAACATACATGTATATATTCCATAAATATCTATGACATATCTATGTCATTTTGTGGCAATTTTCTGTTCATTCTATGTGATTTTACATGTAAGAAATGTGTAAAAATGACAAATTGCTATAAAAATAAATGTACTGTATACATACAAATGTGCATATCCTTTTTCTGTGTACTACAGTATTGTACAGTATTGACTTTTCCCAGTAAACTTTTACCTACTGTTGAAATCGGTATCTAAAAAGCTCCGTGTTATACACAATAACATTCAGCTAGACAAAAATGACATTCTTGTATAGTACAGTAAGCAGTCAGTGTCAACAAAACAGTTGAATGTGTATATAACATTTCCAGGGTTGACTGCCATTGTGCAATAACATCGAAACATTTTGACCAGTACGGCTCACACGATGACAAAAAAAAAAACGTTTCATTTTGGTGGCATTGGCCAATTTACTGACACAATAACTACTGTAGGTTTTGAAGCATGAATGAAATGTTTTGGGTGAGTTATTACATTTTGCAGACATGCAGTAGAGTTGTGATGTCCCATAAAACAGCTGTGACAATTACACTTACAGTTTAGAGAAGGTTAAGACTGTTTCAAAAAATGAGCCAAAGCCCATTGAGAAAAACTGTAAGTGTTCCAGAACCAGCTTACCTTCAACTGCATCCTGCACTGGTCACATGGGTTTGATTTCCACTCACTATTTAAAAAGTATCGAAGAGATAACAAAGTGTGTGTTTCATTTGCCCATCAAATGAGCTGGATGCTTAATGTTGGACACTGATATGCTCTGCTTACTCTAATGGATTGACCCCATTCACTTCCATTGTAAGTGTCTCATTGTAGCACAGATTTTTGCTTTTTTTTTTTTTTTAAAGAAAAGGAGGAACAAGTCGAAATTAATTTTTATGGTAATCAACATTATGACACAAATGCTGTCGAATGAACTTGTATTAAACACAAAATGTTTTCATATATGGTGCATCTTGGATATAAGTGTATTTTCTTCTGTAAATATCTTTTCATTTTTTTTTATATCCCCTTTTTCTCCCAATTTGGACTTAGTAGGTCCTCGTGGTGGCGCGGTTACTCACCTCAATCCGGGTGGCGGAGGACAAGTTTCAGTTGCCTCCGCTTCTGAGACCGTCAATCCGCGCATCTTATCACGTGACTCGTCGTGCATGACACCGCGGAGACTCACAGCATGTGGAGGCTCATGCTACTTTCCGCGATTCATGCACAACTTACCACACGCCCCATTGAGAGCGAGAACCACTAATCACGACCACGAGGAGGTTACCCCATGTGACTATACCCTCCCTAGCAACCAGGCCAATTTGGTTGCTTAGGAGACCTGGCAGGAGTCACTCAGCACACCCTGGATTTGAACTCATGACCCCAGGGGTGATAGTCAGCGTCAATACTCGCTGAGCTACCCAGACCCTAGAAAATATATTTTTTACTCTCATATTAGAC
>NC_059362.1:46351091-46356091 GCF_019703515.2 Myxocyprinus asiaticus | reverse complement strand
TGTTTAATCTTCATAGGCTAATGTAAAAAAATACATTTCGACTTAAAACAGCTACAGTAGATTTGTTTTTGTTTTTATTCGTGCATTAGTGATTTTTTTTTACTATTATTCTGTATTAACATTAAACTGCTATTTGACTTTCCTCAGTTGAATCTGCAGCTTAAGATAAATAAATAATTGCTATCTGAAAAAGTTCTTCCTTTTTTCGGTGTTCGAACGAAACAAAAATAAAAGAAAAAGCTTTTGTATTTCTCTTCTCAAAAGCATCAGGCGTCCTGTCGCTCGATAACAAGCTTGACAAGACCCGACAAATTATAACAGTAATTTAAACCTTTAAAAACATTTTATTTCTGCATTTATCCTCGATTTTAAACCCGTTTAAAATACAGAAAATATATATGTATAGCCTATAAATATTTAGCCGTACATTTGCTATTTAACATAGTTTCTAAATGTCCTTTTTATTCATTAACTTCATTCTCCAGCGTGTATAATACATGAAACCGACATTAAATATTTGTATGTTTTTCCCCTGTATGAGAATCACAAAGTGTCGCTACTGTGATTTAAATATCGCACAAAAACTTATTTTAGATTCACACCGGCTATATGTTTGTTTCATAGCTTTTACAGCTCATTTTTATAGCTTAAAATTATAAGAGAGAGTAATTAAACTCTGTTATTGTGGGCTATATCCGTAAATGTTTTCGTTGTGATAAGTGCTGAATTTGACTATTTGGTTTCGGGTAATTTATGTGTTAATAAAACAATTTATATAAACTATCAAAAAACTTAACGACTTAAATTAAATCAATTGTAGCCTACTTATCTATTTTATTATATATATTATTATTATTATTATTATTATTATTTATATATTTATATATTTATTTATTTATTTTATTTTTATTTTTCAGACATTAATTAGGCAATAGCATACGCATCAATCCGATTTCAGAATATTATCATATTAGATTCGGTTTAAGAAGTTTCATACATTTTATTTTTTCCATGCATATCAAAGGAGCAATCCAGTAGACTTCAATCAATTCTAAAAAATTCTAAAAAATATAAATAATTACGTTTTTTTTTTAGAAGTTTTCGCGATTATAGTGAAATATTGCCAAATCGAACGTTTGACAATTTTTCAATTCCATGACAATTTATGACAGTTTGTGTCACACAATGCAAATCCCAGTGAGACCAAACATATTACTTGAAAGAAGACATTCAAATAAACAACTACTTCATTAGTAACCTCAGACAGATTTAGCTTAAAATAATGTTATTGTTTGAAAAATAAAAGTGTATTATAGTAGCAGATTTTAATTAAACTACACGTTTATGAATAAATGTTACCTTTGTCATAATGTGCTTTTAATAGTCTGTTGTTGTAAATGTACTTTCACACACTAATAAAAGAGGCTTTATTCTATTGTCTCTAATTTTGTTTCCAGTTCAAAATTCAGTCTTTAATGTTATTAGATCACATTGATGGATAGTGTTAGAAGTTTTGCTGGTTCTTGGTTGGAGTTAGTCTGATCATTAATTTAATGCATAGACTTAAAATAAAAAGTCAGTCAAATGTAAGTTTCTTATCAGTCATTGCTGCAAAATCTCTCCCATAATGTGGATTTCTGACATTCCAAAAATTCCCCAAATTGTGCTCATAAGGCTATATATATATATATATATATATTGTAATAATACAGTAAATGTATGTTGTAAGTCTTTGTATGAGCCCTATAACTGCTTAACTGATTGTGCCAATCAACTTATTATTTGTCAACTGAGAAAAAAAATGATTTATGTGAGAAGTTCTCAAGGTTAGAACTGCTAGTGTGTCTCCTCCTTTCTGTCCAAACTAACTTATTTATGATTGTTTAAATATGTTAGTTATAATCCTCTGATTTGTCGGTAATTAGTCTTACTAATTCCTGATAATAATGTGAAGACATGGCTGAAAGAAAATGGCCTTTTGCATGCAACAAGTTGAGTTTATGGCTCAAGAGTTATTCGTGTGGATATATGATATATGATGCTGATAGTCATTTGAAATATTGCTCTGTTGAACTTGACAGCTTGTTAAAAGTGCCACAAAGCAGTCTGAAAGCCTCATGAATGGTTTACTGAGAGAAATGAATGATTATTGAATATTTTGTCTTATTTGCACACATTGGTTCAGTGCTGTATTTAAGGGCTCCTAAGAGACTGTAATGATATATGAGCATATGTTTCCATTTATATGTCAGGTTAACCTCAGTTGCTTTGATTCAAGATATATCGGGTTCTTCTATTTAAGGTTCTTGGATTTTTGAATTTTACTATTCTAAAGAACTAATAATTAGTTTGTAAATAGAGTAGCCTAAATTAATAAATAAAATCAAAATTATGAAGAACTATCGATGCCCGATTCTCGTTTGAATCCCTCTTTTAAATAGGTTCTTTTAAATGTATCGGCCAAGCGGTTTAGCAAAACGGTCTCAATTTATCAGTCAAATCTGTAAGTAAATTGTTCTGAATCAGTTCGCGGTTCAGAACTAACGATGCCCGATTCGTAAATGAATCACTCTTTTGAGTTGGTTCTTTCAATGAATTGGTTTAAACATGTTAGCAAAAAGGTCTGAATTGGCTCATGGTTCATTACTCAAACGTATTAGCAAATTGGTCTGAATCGGTTAGCGGTTCAGAACTAGCGATGCCCGATTCGTAAATGAATCACTTTTTTGAGTCGGTTCTTTCAATGAATTGGTTTAAACATGCTAGCAAAAAGGTCTGAATTGGCTCATGGTTCATTAGTCAAACGTATTAGCAAATTGGTCTGAATCGGTTAGCGGTTCAGAACTAGCGATGCCCGATTCGTAAATGAATCACTTTTTTGAGTCGGTTCTTTCAATGATTCGGTTTAAACATGCCAACAAAAAGGTCTGAATAGGCTCGTGGTTCATTAGTGAAACGTGTTAGCAAATTGGTCTGAATCAGTTAACGGTTCAGAACTAGCGATGCCCAATTCGTAAATGAATCACTCTTTTGAGTCAGTTCTTTCAATGAATCGGTTTAAACATGCTAGCAAAAAGGTCTGAATTGGCTCGTGGTTCATTTGTCAAACGTGTTAGCAAATTGGTCTGAATCAGTTAGCGGTTCAGAGCTAGCGATGCCCAATTCGTAAATGAATCACTCTTTTGAATCGGTTCTTTCAATGAATTGGTTTAAACAGGTTAGCAAAAAGGTCTGAATTGGCTCATGGTTCATTAGTCAAACGTGTTAGCAAATTGGTCTGAATCGGTTCGCGGTTCAGAAGTAGCGATGCCCGATTCATAAATGAAGCACTCTTTTGAGTCTGTTCTTTCAATGAATCGTTTTAAACAGGTTAGCATATTGGTCTGAATTGGCTCGCGGTTCATTAGTCAAACGTATTAGCAAATTGGTCTGAATCGGTTAGCGGTTCAGAAGTAGCGATGCCCGATTCGCAAATGAATCAATCTTTTGAGTCGTTATTTTTCTTCAATGTATCGGTCAGGCGGGTTAGCGAAACGGGTTGAATTGGCTCACGGTTCTGAATCAGTTCTTTCAATTACACTGTTTAAAAATGTTAGCAAAAAGGTGTGAATTGGCTCACGGTTCTTCAGTCAAACTTGTTAACAAATTGGTCTGTATCGTTTTGTGGTTCTGATCTAGCAATGCCCAATTCGTGAATGAATCTCGCATTTGAGTTGGTTCTTTTAAGCGTATCAGTCAAACGTGTTAGCAAATAGGTCTGAATCACTTCGTGGTTTATCCGTCAAACAGGGGTGCATTTCCCAAAAGCATCGTAAGCCAACTGTAACATCGTTCAATGATTTTTTGTTTCAAAAGAACATTTGCAAACAACATTGCAAAGTCCCGTACAGCAATGCAACTCACTATGTTGGAAACGATGGAACTTGCGACAATAGCTTTTGTGCTTTTGTGCTTAACAAAGTGTTCTGAATCAGTTTTCAGTTCTTCGTCAGATGGATTAGCAAGACAGTATTGGTTCGCAGTTCAGGACTAGCAATGCCAAAATGATGAATGACTCTTGTGAGTCAGTTCTTTCCAATGAATCTGTAAAACGGGTTAGCAAAAGGGTTTGAATAACTTCGCAGTTCATTTTGAATCATTGCAGTCGTTTGAAGTGGTTTCTCACTTAGTAAAACAATAACGGGATACACTATTTTTCAGTACCCCTGTACTGCTATAAAGTACAAATGCCCGGGGGTCTGGGTAGCTCAGTGAGTATTGACGTCGACTACCACCCCTAGAGTCGTGAGTTCGAATCCAGGGCGTGCTGAGTGACTCCAGCCAGGTCTCCTAAGCAACCAAATTGGCCCGGTTGCTAGGGAGGGTAGAGTCACATGGGGTAACCTCCTCGTGGTCACGATTAGTGGTTCTCGCTCTCAATGGGGCGTGTGGTAAGTTGTGCGTGGATCGCGGAGAGTAGCATGAGCCTCCACATGCTGTGAGTCTCCGTGGTGTTATGCACAACGAGTCACGTGATAAGATGCGCGGATTGACGGTCTCAGAAGCGGAGGCAACTGAGACTTGTCCTCCACCACCCGGATTGAGGTGTGTAACCGCGCCACCACGAGGACCTACTAAGTAGTGGGAATTGGGCATTCCAACATGTGAGAAAAGGGGATTTAAAAAAAGTACAAATGCCCCTGATTCAACATCTGTCTCTCTTTATTTGCCTATCTTTTTGTCTCTCTCTTCAGAGTTATTCGATGACTTCGCAGAGGGGCGTGAGTGTGTGAACTGTGGGGCGATGTCCACTCCTCTCTGGCGGCGAGATGGAACGGGTCATTATCTGTGTAACGCCTGTGGACTCTACCACAAAATGAACGGAATAAACCGTCCACTCATTAAACCTCAAAGACGACTGGTGGGTCTCTCTCAGACAGCATTAATACAAACCATTTCAGCAAAATAATACATGTAAATGTACTTTGTGAAACCTTATTTTCTCATAGTTCTTTCAGAAG